>NW_026652286.1:76616971-76669054 GCF_009828535.3 Hylobates moloch | reverse complement strand
GGTGTGAGATGGTATCTCACTGTGGTTTTGATTTGCATTTCTCTGATGGCCAGTGATGATGAGCATTTTTTCATGTGCTTTTTGGCTGCATAACTGTCTTCTTTTGAGAAGTGTCTGTTCATGTCCTTTGCCCACTTTTTGATGGGGTTGTTTGTTTTTTTCTTGTAAATTTGTTTGAGTTCATTGTAGATTCTGGATATTAGCCTTTTGTCAGATGAGTAGGTTGCAAAAATTTTCTCCCATTCTGTAGGTTGCCTGTTCACTCTGATGGTAGTTTCTTTTGCTGTGCAGAAGCTCTTTAGTTTAATGAGATCCCATTTGTCAATTTTTGGTTTTGTTGCCATTGCTTTTGGTGTTTTAGACATGAAGTCCTTGCCCACGCCTATGTCCTGAATGGTATTGCCTAGGTTTTCTTGTAGGATTTTAATGGGTTTAGGTCTAACATTTAAGTCTTTAATCCATCTTGAATTAATTTTTGTATAAGGTGTAAGGAAGGGCTCCAGTTTCAGCTTTCTACATATGGCTAGCCAGTTTTCCCAGCACCATTTATTAAATAGGGAATCTTTTCCCCATTTCTTGTTTTTGTCAGGTTTGTCAAAGATCAGATAGTTGTAGATATGCAGCATCATTTCTGAGGGCTCTGTTCTGTTCCATTGATCTGTGTCTCTGTTGTGGTACCAGTACCGTGCTGTTTTGGTTACTGTAGCCTTGTAGTATAGTTTGAGGTCAGGTAGCGTGATGCCTCCAGCTTTGTTCTTTTGGCTTAGGATTGACTTGGCGATGGGGGCTCTTTTTTGGTTCCATATGAACTTTAAAGTAGTTTTTTCCAATTCTGTGAAGAAAGTCATTGGTAGCTTGATGGGGATGGCATTGAATCTATAAATGACCTTGGGCAGTATGGCCATTTTCACGATATTGATTCTTCCAACCCATGAGCATGGAATGTTCTTCCATTTGTTTGTATCCTCTTTTATTTCATTGAGCAGTGGTTTGTAGTTCTCCTTGAAGAGGTCCTTCACATCCCTTGTAAGTTGGATTCCTAGGTATTTTATTCTCTTTGAAGCAATTGTGAATGGGAGTTCACTCATGATTTGGCTGTTTGTCTGTTATTGGTGTATAAGAATGCTTGTGATTTTTGTACATTGATTTTGTATCCTGAGACTTTGCTGAAGTTGCTAATCAGCTTAAGGAGATTTTGGGCTGAGACAATGGGGTTTTCTAGGTATACAATCATGTCATCTGCAAACAGGGACAATTTGACTTCCTCTTTTCCTAATTGAATACCCTTTATTTCCTTCTCCTGCCTGATTGCTCTGGCCAGAACTTCCAGCACTATGTTGAATAGGAGCGGTGAGAGAGGGCATCCCTGTCTTGTGCCAGTTTTCAAAGGGAATGCTTCCAGTTTTTGCCCATTCAGTATGATATTGGCTGTGGGTTTGTCATAGATAGCTCTTATTATTTTGAGATACGTCCCATCAATACCTAATTTACTGAGAGTTTTTAGCATGAAGGGTTGTTGAATTTTGTCAAAGGCCTTTTCTGCATCTATTGAGATAATCATGTGGTTTTTGTCTTTGGTTCTGTTTATATGCTGGATTACATTTATTGATTTGCGTATGTTGAACCAGCCTTGCATCCCAGGGATGAAGCCCACTTGATCATGGTGGATAAGCTTTTTGATGTGCTGCTGGATTCGGTTTGCCAGTATTTTATTGAGGATTTTTGCATCAATGTTCATCAAGGATATTGGTCTGAAATTCTCTTTTTTGGTTATGTCTCTGCCAGGCTTTGGTATCAGGACAATGCTGGCTTCATAAAATGTGTTAGGGAGGATTCCGTCTTTTTCTATCAATTGGAATAGTTTCAGAAGGAATGGTAGCAGTTCCTCCTTGTACCTCTGGTAGAATTCGGCTGTGAATCCATCAGGTCCTGGACTCTTTTTGGTTGGTAAGCTATTGATTATTGCCACAATTTCAGAACCTGTTATTGGTCTATTCAAAGATTCAACTTCTTCCTGGATTAGTCTTGGGAGGGTGTATTTGTCGAGGAATTTATCCATTTCTTCTAGATTTTCTAGTTTATTTGCATAGAGGTGTTTGTAGTATTCTCTGATGGTAGATGGTATTTCTGTGGGATCGGTGGTGATATCCCCTTTTTCTTTTTTTTTTGCATCTATTTGATTCTTCTCTCTTTTCTTCTTTATTAGTCTTGCTAGCGGTCTATCAATTTTGTTGATCTTTTCAAAAAACCAGCTCCTGGATTCATTAATTTTTTGAAGGGTTTTTTTGTGTCTCGATTTCCTTCAGTTCTGCTCTGATTTTAGTTATTTCTAGCCTTCTGCTAGCTTTTGAATGTGTTTGCTTTTGCTTTTCTAGTTCTTTCAATTGTGATGTTAGGGTGTCAATTTTGGATCTTTCCTTCTTTCTCTCGTGGGCATTTAGTGCTATAAATTTCCCTCTACACATTGCTTTGAATGTGTCCCAGAGATTCTGGTATGTTGTGTCTTTGTTCTCGTTGGTTTCAAAGAACATCTTTATTTCTGCCTTCATTTCATTATGTACCCAACAGTCATTCAGGAGCAGGTTGTTCAGTTTCCATGTAGTTGAGTGGTTTTGAGTGAGTTTCTTAATCCTGAGTTCTAGTTTGATTGCACTGTGGTCTAAGAGACAGTTTGTTATAATTTCTGTTCTTTTACATTTGCTGAGGAGAACTTTACTTCCAACTATGTGGTCAATTTTGGAATAGGTGTGGTGTGGTGCTGAAAAAAATGTATATTCTGTTCATTTGGGGTGGAGAGTTCTGTAGATGTCTATTAGGTCCACTTTGTGCAGAGCTGAGTTCAATTCCTGGATATCCTTGTTAGCTTTCTGTCCCATTGATCTGTCTAATGTTGACAGTGAGGTGTTAAAATCTCCCATTATTATTTTGTGGGAGTTTAAGTCCCTTTGTAGATCACTGAGGACTTGCTTTATGAATCTGGGTGCTCCTGTGTTGGGTGCATATATATTTAGGATAGTTAGCTCTTCTTGTTGAATTGATCCCTTTACCATTATGTAATGGCCTTCTTTGTCTCTTTTGATCTTTGTTGGTTTAAAGTCTATTTTATCAGAGACTAGGATTGCAACCCCTGCCTTTTTTTGTTTTCCATTTGCTTGATAGATCTTCCTCCATCCCTTTATTTTGAGTCTATGTGTGTCTCTGCACGTGAAATGGGTTTCCTGAATACAGCACACTGATGGGTCCTGACTCCTTATCCAGTTTGCCAGTCTGTGTCTTTTAATTGGAGCATTTAGCCCATTTACATTTAAAGTTAATATTGTTATGTGTGAATCTGATCCTGTCATTATGATGTTAGTTGGTTATTTTGCTCGTTAGTTGATGCAGTTTCTTCCTAGCCTCGATGGTGTTTACAATTTGGCATGTTTTTGTAGGGGCTGGTACCAGTTGTTCCTTTCCGTGTTTAGTGCTTCCTTCAGGAGCTCTTTTAGGGCAGGCCTGGTGGTGACAAAATCACTCAGCGTTTGCTTGTCTGTAAAGTATTTTATTTCTCCTTCACTTATGAAGCTTAGTTTGGCTGGATAGGAAATTCTGGGTTGAAAATTCTTTTCTTTAAGAATGTTGAATATCAGCCCCCACTCTCTTCTGGCTTGTAGAGTTTCTGCTGAGAGATCAGCTGTTAGTCTGATGGGCTTCCCTTTGTGGGTAACCCAACCTTTCTCTCTGGCTGCCCTTAACATTTTTTCCTTCATTTCAACTTTGGTGAATCTGACAATTATGTGTGTTGGAGTTGCTCTTCTCGAGGAGTATCTTTGTGGCGTTCTCTGTATTTCCTGAATCGGAATGTTGGCCTGCCTTGCTAGATTGGGGAAGTTCTCCTGGATAATATCTTGCAGAGTGTTTTCCAACTTGGTTCCATTCTCCCCGTCATTTTCAGGTACACCAATCAGACGTAGGTTTGGTCTTTTCACATAGTCCCAAATTTCTTGGAGGCTTTGTTCATTTCTTTTTATTCTTTTTTCTCTAAACTTCCCTTCTTGCTTCATTTCATTCATTTCATCTTCCATCAGCGATACCCTTTCTTCCAGTTGATCGCATCTGCTACCGAGGCTTCTGCAATCTTCGCGTAGTTCTCAATACTTGGCTTTCAGCTCCATCAGCTCCTTTAAGCCCTTCTCTCCATTGGTTATTCTAGTTATCCATTCGTCTAATTTTTTTTCAAAGTTTTTAACTTCTTTGCTATTGTTTTGAATTTCCTCCCGTAGCTCGGAGTAGTTTGATCATCTGAAGCCTTCTTCTCTCAACTCGTCAATGTCATCCTCCATCCAGCTTTGTTCCGTTGCTGGTGAGGAACTGCGTTCCTTTGGAGGAGGAGAGGTGCTCTGCTTTTTAGAGTTTCCAGTTTTTCTGCTCTGTTTTTTCCCCATCTTTGTGGTTTTATCTACTTTTGGTCTTTGATGATGATGGTGATGTACAGATGGGTTTTTGGTGTGGATGTCCTTTCTGTTTGTTAGTTTTCCTTCTACCAGACAGGACTCTCAGCTGCAGGTCTGTTGGAGTTTACTAGAGGTCCACTCCAGACCCTGTTTGGCTGGGTGTCAGCAGCGGTGGCCGCAGAACAGTGGATTTTCGTGAGACCACAAATTCACCTGTCTGATAGTTCCTCTGGAAGTTTTGTCTCAGAGGAGTACCCGGCCGAGTGAGGTGTCAGTCTGTCCCTACTGGGGGGTGCCTCCCAGTTAGGCTGCTTGGGGGTGAGGGACCCACTTTAGGAGGCAGTCTGTCAGTTCTCAGATCTCCAGCTGTGTGCTGGGAGAACCACTACTCTCTTCAAAGCTGTCAGTCAGACAGGGACATTTAAGTCTGCAGAGGTTCCTGCTGAGTTTTTGTTTGTCTGTGCCTTGCCCCCAGAGGTGGAGCCTACAGAGGCAGGCAGGCCTCCTTGAGCTGTGGTGGGCTCCACCCAGTTCGAGCTTCCTGGCTGCTTTGTTTACCTAAGCAAGCCTGGGCAATGGCAGGCGCCCCTCCCCAAGCCTCGCTGCTGCCTTGCAGTTTGATCTCAGACTGCTGTCCTAGCAATCAGCCAGACTCCATGGGCATAGGACCCTCAGAGCCAGGTGCGGGACACAATCTCCTAGTGTGCCATTTTCCAGGCCCATTGGAAAAGGGCAGTATTAGGGTGGGACTGACCCGATTTTCCAGGTGCCATCTGTTACCCCTTTCTTTGACTAGGAAAGGGAACTTCCTGACCCCTTGCACTTCCCAAGTGAGGCAATGCCTTGCCCTGCTTCGGCTCGCACACAGTGCGCTTCACCGACTGTCTTGCACCCACCGTTTGGCACTCCGTAGTGAGATGAAACCGGTACCTCAAACAGAAATGCAGAAATCACCCATCTTCTGGGTCGCTCAGGCTGGGAGCTGTAGACCGGAGCTGTTCCTATTTGGCCATCTTGGCTCCCGCAATGTACATTTTTAGTTGGTTTTTTACTCTAGCAAACTGTGGAGACTAATGGATAACATCAAGATAACTTATTTTTGGTTGGGAATGATGCTTATATCACAGTTTTGTTTGATGTGTGGAATTCAACCTTCTACCTTCTTTTAGCACCTATCACAGTGCCCTCCCAGGGCATGGCAGCATAGCCATATGGGACCAGTGCCTTACCGTAAAGCATACCTTAGATTGAAGGCAGGATTCAACCATTAGGAATAGTGCAATATTGAACAGCTTTCTTATCCTTTGCTTTTACATCTTTTAAATGGGGGTAATTATTGGAATTGGTATAAAATTTTAAAATGATAATTACTTAGCACAATGCCTAGGATGTATTAAGTGCTCAATAAATGATGACAGTAATTCTACCTTTTACCATCACACATTATGTATATATCTGTCTCCTCCAGATACATGCTTATCTGCTTGTTGAGGTTAGGATGTGTATCTCATTCCTATGCATAATTCTGTACAGTGCCTTATACATGGCTAGACTATGTATTTGTTGAATTGACCCTTTCTTGAGAAAATATGATTCATAAAAGTTGCCTGATTTCATTTTCTTGCTCTCCTGTTCAGCCTTCTTTTCTGATTCTACCCCATTAAAGATAACAGATACCTTCAGAAAGCATAATTGAGCAGAATGGATAATGTTGTCAAATATTTGGTAGCAAGATGTGATTATCTAAATAAATTAGGATTTCCTGCCACAAATCTACTTTGTTGGAGAACAAATGAATGGTTGGATGGTTACGAATCTTTCTGAGAAGACTACTAAGTAGATTATTGGAAAGGTGTTCAATTACAAGGCTCCCAGTAGATGGTATACAGAGAACTGAACAAACAAGGGTATGAATTTCAGCTCTGCTGCATACCGACTAATGGCTCAGTTTCCTCATCTGTAAAATGGTGATAATACTGCATGACATTAGGTTGTTTTGAAGATTAAATTAGATAACTTTTATAAACCACTTTGCCTGGAACTTATTAATTACTCAACTGTCTGTGGCTATTATTGTTATTATTATCACTGGCCTTATTATTAATATATCAGGTAACAGACAATCCTGTATAAATAGCCCACTTGCACGTGTGTCTGTGTTTTAATGTAAGGTACATTTTTTTAAATTCAAAAATAAAAAATCAAGTCATTTGAAAGCTTGGAAAGCTACTCAAAAACTTTCTTGTTTTATTAATAAAATCTACTTTATTTTATACATTGAAATTTGCTAATACCCATTATAACACTTTCTAAAATAAAAAACTTATTTTGTCATATCAGTTGCTTAGCTGTATATAACTCTGTAGTTAAAGTGATGCCGTTTTTCCAATGGGAATAAAACTCAAATGAAGAATGGTTTTACATAAAAATGATTATTTAAAATAGAAAAAGAAGAAAAGGAAGAAGATGGAGAAGAGGAGGAGGAGAAGGAAGAGAGGAGGAGAACAGCCCAGGGGTTGAAAAAGATATGATTATCAATTATAATAACTTTTGCAGACTCTAATTATGCTCACCTAAAATTTACCAGTTGGTGAAACAAAAGCAATATTATCAACAGCAAAATAAAGGTGAGCAATTCATCCTCATCCTCCTAAGCTGATTTTTTTTTGTTTTTGAGGCGGAGTCTCGCTCCGTCGCCCAGGCTGGAGTGAAGTGGCACAGTCTCTGCTCACTGCAAGCTCCGCCTCCCTGGTTCACGCCATTCTCCTGCCTCACACTCCCCAGTAGCTGGGACTACAGGCGCCCATCACCACACCCGGCTAATTTTTTGTACTTTTAGTAGAGACAGGGTTTCACTGTGTTAGCCAGGATGGTCTCGATCTCCTGACCTCTTGATCCGTCTGCCTCAGCCTCCCAAAGTGCTGGGATTACACGCATGAGCCACCGCGCCCAGCCTTAAGCTGAATTCTTAAACAAAGCTAGAGAGTAAAGGAACTCAGTCACTTTACAAAGTGTGGAAATGTCACCTTTATTTGCATATCCAGATAAAATTATTTACCATTCCGAACACCCATGGTATTTTAGGCACGTCAGCCAGGACTATATATATATGTAGCCAAGGACTGTCAGAATGAGGGCAGTAATCCCTACAGCAGATTCGGTTTACCTCAGTTTCTTTCCCTCAAATATATCCCACTGGAGATTTTGGAGCTGCAAGAGCTGCAATATAGTTTCATAAATGCCTACTGTAAGCCAGACAAGGCATGTCCAGTGCCCTGGAGATACAGCAGTGAGGAAGACAGGCAGAACCTCTGCTGTCAGGAACACTCATAGCAGTGGGAGGAAACAGATCATAAGCATATAAGCAGCGAAGTACATGCATACATAGAAACATAGACATTCAAACCTCAATAAAGGCAGATAAAAGAAAATAGTGTGTTGGAGAGTGACTAGCATGGAGCCCATTCCAGCTAGGGAGTCAAGGATGATCTGTGGATGTAAAATTTCAATGGAGACCTGAAATATTAGGGGGCAATGATGCAAAGCTATGGAAGAAGAGTGCACTAAGCAAAAGGACAGCAATTGCTAAGACCCTAAAACAGAAAAGAGAAGGCACCTTTCCCTTGGTAGTGATGATTTTCTTGGTGCCTTAGCATTCAGGCTGTTGAAAGGGAGCAAAGACAAGAGAAGGAAGCAACCCAGTAGGTCACTCCTCTCTCAGTCAAAGGTGAGGAAGGTTTCTTATCTTTATCTCAGACCATCCTATTGTGGATATCTCTCAAGTCTTTCAGCACTTAGATGGGATAAGGTAGCTAAAACCAGAGAGTTAGCTAAGGTGAGATGCTACAAAAGTATCAATAAGACACTAAACAAAGATAATCCAAAGGGTTAGATACTATTATTAATCTTTTTATTATTGTTATTCTATAGTATATTTATCATTATTATTATCATCATCAGGACTGTCCTACCAAATTATAATTTCTATAGGGGAAGGAACCTTGTATGTTTTGTTTATCATAGTGCATGGCACATAAAAAGTGCTCAATAAAAAGTCTGTTCAAAAATGCATTGAAACACATGCATGACTAGAAAGAGCCAAACAGTATTATAATGGGACTTCATTTCACCTCACTTTCTGTGTCCTCCCATTCCTTCTTACCTACCTGTTCCTCTTCTGCTCCCCAACCCCTGAAGAGCCCAATTTTCGCTTTATTCCCCTCACCTGTTACCATTTGCTTATAGACCCAGCTATATCCCTTGTCAAATTTTCCTTTGCTTCAGGATTATATTAAATTTTATTCTTCACTGTCCCATGAACTCTATTAAAGTTCTCATTATGTACTGCATTTAGGATCTGTCTGTGTGGACAGAAAGCAAGCCAGGGATGTGGTCAGGGTCAGACAGGAGGATAGCAGAGCAAGAGGGACAAATGTATGTACCAGACAGAACCCCTGGGTGAATGCTGTTGTCCTGGGCTGGAAAGCCTAGGCCACAGAGAAAATGAAGGCACTTCCATGGATACTGGTTGAAGCACACATTCTTTAAGAACAGATTCTTGCTGTTGCGGGATGTTATAGGCAGGGTTGTACAAGTGTTCTTATTCACTATTTCACAAATATTCTAAAATTTCACCAATTACAGAGATCATTTTAATGAACTAGTGTTCTCTTTGGGAAGGTTATGTTAATCAAATTATTTTCCTAAAACCTAAATACAGTACATATGAGAACTTTAATAGACTTCATAGGACAGTGAAGAATATGATAAACAAAACAGACAAGATTCCTGCCCTTATAGAAATTATAATTTGGTGGGACAGTCCTGATGATGACAATAATATGTTAAATATACTAAAAATAATAATAAGATTAATAATAGTATCTAATCTTTTTTGATTACTTTGAGGATTTCACATGAGGCATTGTATATGAAGTGTTTAATACAATGACTGGCGTGTCGTAAATATTCTGTTGCTACTAAGTCTTGCATGAATGCATCTCCATGAAGCATGGATTAGGGAAAATATAGAATTTAAAGCTGCATCATCTTAGAGACCTAATGCTTATGCTAATCCTGTTATTTTACAAGTGATTCAATAAACACAGGTTAGGTAACTTTACGAATGAGTCAGTGAAAACACAGAGATTAGGAGCATGCCTGTGGTCACAGAGCTCATACATATGTGCTGCTATCCCTGAGATAGGAAAGCTGTGGACCCACTCCACAGAAAAGTAAATATATCCAAAGTTGTGCATAAAGTTGCAGGGAGGCCCCTGAATCTCATCCATAACATCCTCTGTATCCATGGACACGGTTAAGCACCCCACACTTGCTGCCTCTGTGTGTTATCTGACTTTGAGAATGTTGTTTTGCATGTTGACTAGTCCTGACACAAGCAGTGTTTGAAATAATACTTTACTGCTGTAATTTTCTTCATAAACCCTGGTTGCTGATCATATGAGCAGATCACTCCCCGATGTGCTGAGTAAACAAATTTCCAACTTGAGAGGGATGCTGTATAATGACACTTGGAAAATTCAGTATCCTGTTTATCTAGTATCTAATTATATGGGCATGCAACAAGTAAACTTTTATCCTTGAAAACCAGAAAAAATGTAGTGATTTTTAGATAAATGTGCCTCTTTATATGCATATAACCTTTTCTGTATATCTGTGGTCTTTGGTGTACTAATATTTTGATAGATTAAGAAAATGAGGAAAACGAAGTAGGAAAAAGCTATTCAAGCTATTTTAGAAAATGGCTTGCATATTTAAGATATGTCAAAAACAAAGCAGTGTTACTTAAAGAGTGATGAAGTGAAACCTTGGTATTAAAAAAATGTCTCCACCTGTCGTTCACTTACAAATTCAACAAATATGTCTGAAGACTTACTGTGGATAATAAGAAAATGATAGTCCTGAGGGAGAGAAAGGTGCACAATTATAAGGCAGGGCGAAGTGCAGTGATAAAATGTGCGTGGAGTATTTCGGGCACACAAGAAAGACAGGCATTGAACCTCACAAAGGAGCGAATTGCTGGGCTGTGTCAGGGAGGCAACAGCATCCCAGGAAGAGGGCGTTGCCTGCATAAAGGCCTGAAAAAGCAGGCATTTCAGAGTATCCTGATGAGTTAATTCAGAGTGTTGCAGGTTAATGGTGCTAATCACTTACTAGCCTTTCTTTATTTTAGCTAGTAGGCAAAAGATACAAGAAGCCAAAAGGACTCAAAAGTAGCAGTTTCATTAATGTGAGTCCAAGAAATACTAAAGTCTTTCTAGTAAAACTGGAATGGAGAACTTGGGTGGAATGAAAAGCTACAGGGTAAGTGTACAACAACTATGATGCAAATTCAGACTCAAGGTTGCTTGGGAGGGCTCAAGGTTGATAAACAAACATGGGTACACTTACACCGTCTTCCTACTGCATGGAAGATCACAAGTCTGGTTACAAATGGTCATAAATAGTCACAATCAGTTGGGATAGCCAGCAAGGAGGTACATTGTGCTTAGCAGGTGGACTCAGGAAGAGGAGAGCCGAGACCTTTCCCAGTGATTGATCCTAGAAGCAGCAACCCAAAAGAGAAATGGGGTGGGAAAGGAAGGAGGATGGAAGAAGTTGTAACCAGCTGACGGATTCACCTTGCCTGCTGCTTTGACAGAGCCAATTTATCAAGACAGGGGAATTGTAATAGAGAAAGAGCTTAATTCACACAGAGCCAGCTGTATGGAAGACCAGAGTTTTATTATTACTCAAATCAGTCTCTGCAAAAACTCAAGGATTGGAGTTTTTAAGGATAATTTGTTTGGGGGGAGGGGTTGGAAAATGGGGAGTGCTGATTGGTCAGGATGGAGATGAAATTATAGGGAATTGAAGCTGTCCTCTTGTGCTCAGTCAGTTCCTGGTTGGGGACCACAAGGCCAGATGAACCAGCTTATCGATCTGAGTGGTGCCAGCTGATCCATCCAGCGCAGGTTCTGCAAGGTATCTTAAGCACTGATCTTAGATTTTACAATAGTGATTTTATCCCGAGGAGCAATTTGGGAGGTTGAGAATCTTGCAGACTCCAGCTGCATGACTCCTAAACCATAATTTCTAATCTTGTGGCTAATTTATTAGACCTGTAAAGACAATTTAGTCCCCAGTCAGGAAGGGGGTTTGTTTTGAGAAAGAGCCGTTACCATCTTTGTTTCCTAGTTAAACTAAAAACTAAGCTCCTCCTAAAGTTAGTTTGGCCTACCCTCAGGAATGAATAAGGACAGCTTGGAGGTTAAAAGCAAGATGCAGTCGATTAGGTCAGATCTCTTTCACCATCATAATTTTCTCAGTTATAATCTTTGCAAAGGAGCTTTCCAAGTGATGAAAGGAAAAATACTTGTTGATGTCTCCCTATCTGTGGGCTGGGGCAGTAATATGGAAAGAGGAGATCCCCCCTACAAAAGAGCAAGGGGCTGTGTGCCCATAAAGGGTGGGAGCCCACAGTTTTATGTTTTAAGTTTTTCAATCCGTTATCTCTGGTAACGGTCCTTTGGAACTCTGTTCTACTCTTGTACTCACTCTGGCTCTAAGGAGACCTAGCTGACCTGCTGTATTTGCTGTAAGATTCAGCCATTCTAACTGGGAAGTTAAAGATCCCATGAACTTTAGAGACCCTAGTCTCCTCTCCTAGGTGAATGAAGGAATTGGAAATCAATCAAAGAGATGGGACTCATCCAGCCTTAAAAACAACTGTCCTGAATGTTCCTTTTATCAGTGGAAATGTGACAGATTAAGGCTAACCTCCACTCAAGATTGTGCCTTTCACCTGGGAGCAAATTGAGCTACAGATTCAAAGTGAATCTTTTCTTATTTTGCAATTGAAAATTGGAGCCAGACAGGCAAAACATCAAAAAGAAAGATTGAAAAGTCATGGAGCCACCTCTGCAAAATAGTGATACATGAATAAATAATCAAGTAATCATTGCTTCTTGGCTGGGCCCGGCTAATCAATTCCTGAGTGGTCTCCCTCCCTCCTGTCTCCCCATCTCCAATCTGTGCTGCACCTGGCTACCTGCTAATGTAGAGCTGTGATCATATTTTCCAGCTGAAAAATTGTGACTGACTCCCAGTTTTCTGTGGAAAAATGTCCAGATACTTCAGTCTGATACTGAGAGTCTTCCGTGTTCTGACCACAGCCTAACATTCTAGTTTCAGTTCTCCCTTTTCCTTACACATATTCTTTGGTCCAGACAAACAGAACTATTCCCGATAACCTAGTCACCTCAGGATTCCTCATCTCCCGTTCCTGGCAATTACATTTCTCGTGTTTATTTCCTTAAGAATTCAAGCCCTCTTCTGCCTGTCAAAGTCATATTAGTGTCAAAAATATCACTAGCCCTTGGGCAGGCACAATAGCTCACACCTGTAATCCCAGCTCTTTGGGAGGCTGATGCAGGAGGATTACTTGAGGCCAGGACTTCAAGACCAACTAGTCATATATAGCGAGACCCCCATCTCTTCAAAAAACTTAAAAATTATTTAGGCATGGTGGTACACACCTGTAGTCCCAGCTACTTGGGCAGCTGAGGTAAGAGGATCACTTGAGCCCAAGTTTGAGGTTACAGTGAGCTATGATTTCACCACTGGACTCCAGCCTTGGTGATAAGGCAAGACCTTGTCTCAAAAAATATGTATGTGTATTAATATATAACATATATTAAATAAATATAAATATATTAAATATAATTATTTAATATATTTAACTAGTTTTTAGCACCTCAGCCACATGAACTTCCTCTCCATCAAGTACTCAGATTACTGTTTTTTTAAATCAACATTATGGCTATTCAAGGAATAAAGTACACCTATACAACATGTATTTGATTTATGTAGAAATGTAAACAAAAAATAAACACCCATAGGTCTCATCACTTAAACACAACTACTATGAATATTTTGGCACATTTCTTTTTTTAACTTTTATGTTCAGGGGTACATGTGCAGGTTTGTTACATAGGTAAAATTGTGTCATGGGGGTTTGTTGTACAGATTATTTCATCACCCAGGTATTAAGCCTAGTACCCATTAGTTATTTTTCCTTATCCTCTCCCTTCTCCACCACTCCACCCTCTGAAAGGCCCCAGTGTGTCTTGTTCCCCTCTATGTGTCCATGTATTCTCATCGTTTAGCTCCCACTTACAAGTGAGAACATGCTGTATTTGGTTTTCTGATCCTGCATTAGTTTGCTGAGGATAATGGCCTCCAGGTCCATCCATGTCCCTGCAAAGGATGTGGTGTCATTCTTTTTTATGGCTGCATCATATTCCATAGTGTATATGTACCACATTTTGTTTATCCAATCAAACATTGATGACCATATGTCTTGATTCCATGTATTTGCTATTGTAAATAGTGCTGCAGTGAACATATGCATGCGTATGTCTTTATAATAGAATGATTTATATTCCTTTGGGTATATACCCAATAATGGATTGCTGAGCTGAATGGGATTAATATTTCTGTCTTTAGGCCATTGAGGAGTCACCACACTGTCTTCTGCTGTGGCTGGACTAATTTACACTTCCACCGACAGTGTATAAGCATTCGTTTTTCTCCACGACCTTGCCAGCATCTGTTATTTTTTTACTTTTTACTAATAACCATTCTGACTGGTGTAAGATGATATCTCATTGTGGTTTTGATTTGCATTTCTCTAATGATCAGTTTTTTCATATGGTTGTTGGCCACATGGATGTCTTCTTTTGAAAAGTATCTGTTCACGTCCTTTGCTCACTTTTTTATGGCGTTATTTTTTTCTTGTAAATTTGTCTAAGTTCCTTATAGATTCTGGATATTAGACCTTTGTCAGATGCATAGTTTGTGAAAATTTTCTCCCATTCTGTAGGTTGTCTGTTTACTCTGTTGATAGTTTCTTTTGCTGTGCAGAAGCTCTTTAGTTTCATTAAATCCCATTTGCCAATGTTTGCTTTTGTTGCAATTGTTTTTGGCATATTTGTCATGAAATCTTTGCCCATGCCCATGTCCTGAATGGTATTGCCTAAGTTGTCTTTCAGGATTTTTTTAGTTTTAAGTTTTATATTTTAGTCATTAGTCCATCGTGAGTTAATTTTTGTATACAGTGTAAGAAAGAGGTCCAGTTTCAATCTTCTGCATATGGCTAGCCAGTTCTCACAGCACCATTTACTGAATAGAGAATCCTTTCCTTATTGCCTATTTTTGTCAGGTTTGTCAAAAATCACATAGTTGCAGGTGAGTGGTCTTATTTTGTGGTTCTCTATTCTGTTCCATTGGTCTATGTGTCTGTTTTTGTACCAGTGCCACACTGTTTTGGTTACTGTAACCCTGTAAGTATAGTTTGAAGTCAGGTTGCGTGATGCCTCCAGCTTCGTCATTTTTGCCTAGGATTGTCTTGGCTGTTTGAGATCTTTTTTGATTCTACGTGAATTTTAAAATAGATTTTTTCTAATTCTGTGAAGAATATCAGTGGTAGTTTAATGGGAATAGCATTGAATCTATAAATTGCTTTGGGCAGTATGGCCATTTTCATGATACTGCTTCTCTCTATCCATGAGCATGGAATGTTTTTCCATTTGTTTGTGTCATCTCTAATTTCTTTGAGCAGTGTTTGTAGTTCTTGTAGGGATCTTTCACCTCCCCACTTAGTTGTATTGCTAAGTATGTTTTATTCTTTTTGTGGCAATTGTGAATGGGAGTTTGTTCCTGATTTGGCTCTCAGCTTGCCTGTTGTTGGTGTATAAGAATGCTAGTGATGTTTGCACATTGATTTTGTGTCTTGAGACTTTCTTGAAGGTGTTTATCAATGTAAAAGGTTTTGGGGCTCAGATGATGGGGTTTTCTAGATATAGGATCATGTTATCTGCAAACAGGCATAATCTGACTTTCTCTCTTCCTATTCAGATGCCCTTTATTTCTTTCTCTTGCCTGATTGCCCTGGCCAGAATTTCAATACTATGTTGAGTAGGAGTGGTGAGAGAGGGCATCTTTGTCTTGTGCTGCTCTTCAAAGTACGTTTCTTTCCAGTCTTTTTAATCCATAAAAACCCACATACATGCCTCACTATCTCTACTAAAGCAAAAGCTCCTTGAAGGTAGGGAGTGGCTCACACCTGCAGCGTCTATTACTGTGCATTGCACTCAGCAGGCCTCAAAATATTTAACTGGGCTGAACCAACAAGCATTCATTGAATACCTAAGATGTGTTTGATATTTTGGAGTAAAAGCAAAAAAATCTATCCCCAATGACATATTAAGTGACAGAATATAAAGAGACCATCATTTATGTTTATAGGAATCTGAAAGACTTGCTGTCTCCTACTCTGATGTTGCAATCATACCAGCATACCAAGGGCCCTTAGCTGCTTTGTTGCAGGGCTTACTGGGCATTGGAGGAATGGGGGTGAGGATTGGGTTCAGAGTAGGATCAAGGTTGGAGGGGCATTGTAAGGGTCCAATGTTAGGGAAACTGGGGAATAGAAATGAAGCATACAACCAGGTATTCTGATTCTGAAGTCAGTCTCTGCAACATTTTAACCTCTAAGAGGCATATAGTTGCACCAATAGTAGCCTGACCTTACATGAGACTGTGTAACTGTAACACCATAGCAAGCAAGATTTGGGTCTTCTGTTGATGAGACTGCTGAGCTGCCTTCCTCATGGACAGCAGCAGCAGCCTTAAAAGACTTAGGGCTTCTTAATAATTGTCACAGGTCTCTGGAATCCTGATAGTCTCATTCTAGCAGATCTTAACTAAGGCCTCAAGACCTTTCCAGGTTTTTAAAACACTCCAAAACCATTCATTTCATATTTTTGTTTTTTAGCTTTTATGTAAAAAGTACAGGATATATGAATCAGAAACACTCAAGTTCAAATCTGTGTATTATCTGTGAGATCTGGAATGTCAATTAAACTGTCCAAGCTGCTGTTTCATCATTTGTAAAATGGGAAGGATTCATCTGCATCGTAAAGCTGCTTGAAGATTATCTTTAAAATATACGGGTTCGGTAGACAGTCTGTGTACAACAGGTAGAGCTGTTATTATTACCGTTAAGTGTCTTCAGAGGGTGTCTGGGTCCCTTTTCTATTGCTATAAATGAGTTCTTGAGACTGGGTAATTTTATAAAAAAAAGAAATTTATTTCTTACAGTATTGGAGGCTAGGAAACTCCAAGGTCTAGGGGCTGCATATGGCGAGGGTCTTCTAGGCCTTCTTGCTGGTATGGATTCTCTGCAGAGTCCCAAGATGGCATAGAGCATTACACGGTAAGGGAGTTCACAGGAAAGAGCCAACCTGACTTTTTGTAACAGACACATTTCTATGATAACTAACCCACTCCCATGCTAACCTATTAATCCATTAACCCATTAATCCATTAACCAATAAATGAATTAATCACTTATAGGCCCCACCTCTCAATATTGTTACATTGGGGATTACGTTCCAACGTGAGTTTTGGAGAGGACAATCATTCAAAACATAGCAGAGGATTAGAATCAAAATAAGCATTTTCCTTAGTCAATTCAGGCTGTTATAACAAAGTGCCTTAGACTTCGTGGCTTATAGGCAACGGAAATTTATTTCTCATAGTACTGGAGGCTGAGAGTCTGAGATCGAGGTGCCAGCATGGTAGGGTTTTGGTGAGGGCTCTCTTGTGGGTTGTAGATTGCCAAATTCATCTTGTAGCTTCACGTGACATATGATGGAAAGAGGATGAAAGCTCTCTGGGGTTGCTTTCATAAGGTTGCTAATCCCATTCCTATATCCCTAAGGCCCTACCTCCACATACTATCATATTGGGCATTTAAGTTTCAAGGTATGAATTTTGGGGGGACACAAATATTCAGTCCACAACAGTATTCAAGGTCCTTTAAGAGGCCGTGGCACAAGAAAAACACTAGAGAATCCCATAGAGTGCAGTGAGATTCCACTTCCCAGTTCGATACCCACAACCCTGGCGGTGTTGGCAGGACAAGAAGCCAAAAATTGTAACTAGCTGTATTCAGCAATGACACATTAGATGTACCTGTCTTGGTCAGTCCCTTTTGAAGTATTCATGAAAATAGCTGAAATATACCTTTGACATTAAAATTCTAACCTTAATAGTGAGTTTAGACTTGAAGTTTCTTGATGTCACTACTACGGAAAGGCCTTCATTTCTCATACAATTCTACAAAACACTGTGCCAATAGCCTTAATGTATTCCTTTGGCTCAAACACAAGCCAGGTGTCTAAAATGCATAGCTATTCAAGGCCAGAAGCACTCCGTAGGATTTTCTGGCATTTTCTTTTTTCCTGAAATGCTAAAAACATTTTTTAAAGAAAAAGACAATAAAACCCCTAGTGTTTTAATCTCTATACTATCTCTGTAAAAGATAAAAAAGAAATATGAATAACTAATACAAAATTATTTCACTTAGCCATAGGAGATAACCTAGATAGGGAAGTGGGTTTTAATTAGTTAAAAAATATATATAAATACGCATACAAAGTCTTAACTAAGAAAGCATTTATGAAGGAAAAGCAGTGTTATAAAGGCAGAGCTCTAATTTAAGATTGCAGGCCAGTGCCTAATTTTGATTTAATGTTACAATTAGTTAGAATAAACAATTGCAAATCATTCCATTTTCTTCTGAACCTTTTGTAAGAGCATCCGTTGTGTAACAAAAAATGTATATATGCTATTTTCAATATAAAAATAGAATGGTTATTTCTCAGCTAGCTATAGGCAGAATGGCAAAGCAGATCTTATATTTTGTGGCCTGTTTTCTCTTAGAATTATCTACAGACCTGACTCACCCCATCTCTGTGTTCCATCCTTACCAAATGCCCAAAAGTTATTTCCTCACAAATCACAACAACTAGCAAATCTTTCTTGTAGACCAGGCTGAAAGCTAATTTTCTAATGAATTACATAACTCATTCTTTCTACAAACATTTCTGTGCTTCTCAGTCTCCATGGCAGGTCCCAAGTGAAGACCTAGGGATACAAATAAAATGTGAAACCTTCCTGCCAGACAGTTGCCTGAGTCAGTCGTGGTAAGATCCGTGATAGCCGAAATACAACTGAGGGTTTGTAGGATGGGAGAAGAGAGAAAATAAATTCTGTCCAAGGGAAAGAGAAGGTGATCTGGAAATGATTCACATAGGAAGAAAGCTGACCCAAGGAAGGAGTGGGGAATCATTTAATCCAAGTAGAGGGAACAAAATGAGTTACCGACTGGTAACAGTTTAAAGCCTTATCCTTCCCAAATTATTTGCATTTAAAAGCAATAAAACCTAAAGCTGAAGGAAAGAAAGAAATTTGGCCAAAGACTTCAGGCTTTAGCTATAGAGTATAATTTAGACTGCAGAAAGAAAATACCACAATTGCAGGAAAATGACCAATGGTTTGCATTAGAATTTTCTTTTAAACATAGGTGTCCAGAACTGATGCCTGACTCAGTGAATCAGCATCTCATGGGGAAAGCATCTGCAAGGCTCCATTTATAAGGCTCCTGAGCTGATTCTGATGTGCTGCCTTGTTAAGAATTGTTTCTCTTAATACGAATCCTTAATGTATGAAGCAGAGCCCCAGAATCATCCCCTTCTCTGACAATACCATCCCCAAGTTCACGTTTGCTACTCATTTTGCCGCTTTAATAGCATTGAGCTCACTGTACCTGTTTTACAGAATTTATGTTTTTTCACTAGACTGGAAACACTTCAAAGACAATGATGTCACTTAGTACAGGGGTACAAGACAGTTAGTATACGTTTCTAAAAGAATTAATTTTTCAGTTCAGCTATCTTTTGCCAAATCTACAAACATTTCCAAAACACTTTGTATGTTACAAGCATGCCATAGGATTAAATGAGATCACATATGGGAAAGCACTTTCTAAAATGTAAGTGACCCACATGGTCTTGAGGTATTGTAACAAACTACTGGGAGCTTCTTAATTCCATTAAAAAAAAAAAACAACTCAGTAGGCTGGAGTGTTTCTCTCATTCAATTCACACTCGCATATCAATATAAACATATTTAAGTCCCATAAAAAGAGACATCTTAATTAATTTGTTTTCTTAATTCCATACTACCCTTCAAACAAACAGCATTCTAGCTTACATGTTTCATTAGTTAATTTTCTGTGTGGGGACATTAGGAGAGAGAGAGTACCCAGGTGGCCATTTTGAAAGACAATATTCATATTTTGAAATTTACACAAAAATGGAAAACAGCCCTGCAACCTTAAGAACACCATCCCTATCGATTGTCCATTTTCTTCCCTCAGCAAACTGGATTTCATTCTGAAGATATCATTGTTCCTATTATCAATTAAGAGAAAATCCCTTCAATTTTGCTATTGAAAAATGTTTGTTTACACTGAAAAGAAACCAACAACAACACTACTGGTGCCTGTTTTCCCAGCTGTTAGCAATGGAAATGACACTCTTTATGATGATGGAGCCGGATGGTGAAGCTGCAGCAATCTCATATCCTAATCTCTCCTGTGCTGTGTGGTTGTGCAAGTTTGTTTTCTGAGCATTTATTACACAGTAGCAGCCTTCTTTAACCCTTTTCTAACAATTCTATAATCTCTGCTTTACTGGTTCCTCACCAGATTTCAGTTTGGATGACAACAACCTCATCTTATCATTTGGACTGCTGGCGTTAGCAACCATATTTCTAAAGGAAAAGCATCTCTGTACGTAATAGATCCCATTACCCTCAAATACATAATAAGTGGCAAGTGTCCCCCATCCCCACTCCTTTTATGGGTGAAAGATGGTCATCCTAGACACACATGGTATGTTTTAATCAAAATATAATCAAAATAAAACAAAGAAACATATGTATTACTTCATCTATCTTTTTATACTCATATATCATCACTGTCAAGAGGGATTTAGAGTGGCTGATTCCACAAATAATAAAGGGACCCTGTCGTATGCTTGGTACTGGGAGGATTCAAGGAACCTAGCTCAGTTTTTAAAGAAGAGTTAAAACAATATTAAATGCATAAACAGTTGATCATGGTGGATAAGCTTTTTGACATACTGCTGGATTTGGTTTGCCAGTATTTTATTGAGGATTTTTGCATTGATGTTCATCAGGGATATTGGCCTGAAATTTTCTTTTTTTGTTGTGTCTCTGCCAGGTTTTGGTATCAGGATGATGCTGGTCTCATAAAATGAGTTAGGTAGGAGTCCCTCTTTTTCAATTGTTTGTGATAGTTTCAGAAGGAATGGTACCAGCTCCTCTTTGTACCTTTGGTAGAATTTGGCTGTGAATCCATCTGGTCCTGGGCTTTTTTTTGGTTGGTAGGCTATTAATTACTGCCTCAATTTCAGAACTTGTTACTGGTCTATTCAGGGATTTGACATCTTCCTGGTTTAGTCTTGGGAGGGTGTATATGTCTAGAAATTTATCCATTTATTCTAGATTTTTCTAGTTTATTTGCATAGAGGTATTTATAGTATTCTCTGATGGTAGTCTATATTTCCGTGGGATCAATGGTGATATCCTGTTTATCATTTTTTATTCTGTTTATTTGATTCTTCTCTCTTTTCTTCTTTATTATTCTGACTAGTGGTCTATCTATTTTGTTAATCTTTTCAAAATTACAGCTCCTGGCTTCATCCCTGGGATGCAAGGCTGGTTCAACTTACTCAAATCAATAAACATAATCCATGACATAAACAGAACCAATGACAAAAAACCACATGATTTTCTCAACAGATGCAGAAAAGGCCTTCGATAAAATTCAGCCCATCATGCCAAAAACTCTCAATAAACTACCTCAATAGTTTATTGTTATAATAGTTATTGAGATAAACTATTCAATAGAACATATCTCAATAATAAGAGCTATTTGTGATCAACCCATAGCCAATATCATACTGAACTGGCAAAAGCTGGAAGCATTCCCTTTGAAAACCGGCACGAGACAACGATACCCTCTCTTACCACTCCTATTCAACATACTATTGGAAGTTCTGGCCAGGGCAATCAGGCAAGAGAAAGAAATAAAGGGTTTTCAGATAGGAAGAGAGGAAGTCAAATTGTCTCTGTTTGCAGATGACATGATTATATATTTAGAAAACCCCATCGTCTCAGCCCAAAAACTCCTGAAGCCGATAAGCAACTTCAGCAAAGTCTCAGGATGCAAAATCAATGTGCAAAAATCACAAACATTCCTATACACCAATAATAGACAAACAGAGAGCCAAATCATGAGTGAACTCCCATTCACAATTGCTACAAAGAGAATAAAATACCTAGGAATACAACGTACTATTGACAATAGCCACTATTGACAATAGCAACTTACAACGGACATGAAGGACCTCTTCCAGGACAACTAGAAACCACTGCTTAAGGAAATAAGAGAAGACACAAACAGATGGAAGAACATTCCATACTTATGGACAGGAAGAATCAATATCATGAAAATGGCCATAATGCCCAAAGCAATTTATAACTTCAGTGCTATTCCCATCAAGCTATCATTGACTTTCTTCACAGAACTAGAAAAAAACTACTTTAAATTTCATATGGAACCAAAAAAGAACCCATATAGCCAAGACAATCCTAAGCAAAAAGAACAAAGCTGGAGTCATCATGCTACCTGGCTTCAAACTATACTACAAGGCTACAGTAACCAAAACATCATGATACTGCTATTAAAACAGATATATAGACCAATGGAACAGAACAGAGGCCCCAGAAAAAAACACCACACCTCTACAACAATCTGATCTTCGACAAACCTGGCAAAAACAAGCAATGGGGAAAGGATTCCCTATTTAATAAATGGTGCTGGGAAAACTGGCTAGTCATATGCAGAAAAAAAGAAACTGGACCGCTTCCATACACCTCATACAAAAATTAACTCAAGATGGATTAAAGACTTAAGCATAAACCTAAAACCATAAAAACCCTAGAAGAAAACCTAGGCAATACCATTCAGGACATGGGCATGGGCAAAGATTTCATGACTAAAACACCAAAAGCAATTGGAAGAAAAGCCAAAATTGACAAATGGGATCTAATTAAACGAAAGAGCTTCTGCACAGCAAAAGAAACTATCATCAGAATGAACAGGCAACCTACAGAATGGGAGAAAATTTTTGCAATTTATCCATCTAACAAAGGTCTAATGTCCAGAATCTACAAGGAACTTAAACAAATTTACAAGGAAAAAAAAAAAACAACCCCATCAAAAAGTGGGCAAAGGATATGAACAGACACTTCTCAAATGAAGACATTTATGTGGCCAACAAACATATGAAAAAAAGCTCATCATCGTTGGTTATTACAGAAATGCAAAGCAAAACCACAGTGACATACCACCTCATGCTAGTTAGAATGGTGATTGCTAAAAAGTCAGGAAACAACAAATGCTGGAGAGGATGTGGAGAAATAGGAACGCTTTTCCACTGTTGGTGGGACTGTAAATTAGTTCAACCATTGTGGAAGACAATGTCGTGATTCCTCAAGGGTCTAGAACCAGAAATACCATTTGACTTAATAATCCCATTACTGGGTATATACCCAAAGAATTATAAATCATTTTACTATAAAGACACATGCACATGTATGTGTATTTCAGCACTATGGACAATAGCAAAGACATGGAACCAACCCAAACGCCCATCAGTGATAGACTGGATAAAGATAATGTGGCAAATATACACCGTGGAGTACTATGCAGCCATAAAAATTAATGCGTTCATGTCCTTTGCAGCGACATGGACATGGATGAAGCTGGAAACCATCATTCTTAGCAAACAAACGCAGGAACAGAAAACCAAACACCACATGTTCTCACTCATGAGTGGGAGTTCTCATTCATAAGTGGGAGAACAACGAGAACACATGGGCATAGGGAGGGGAACATCACACACCAGGGCCTGTCAGGAGGTGGGGGGCAAGGGAAGGGAGAGCATTAGGACAAATACCTAATGCACGTGGGGCTTAAAACCTAGATGACGAGTTGATGGGTGCAGCAAACCACCATGGCACATGTATACCTATGAAACAAACCTCCACATTCTGCACATGTGTCCTAGAATTTAAAATATAATTATAAATAAATAAATAAAAGTGTGATCAGCTAAGGATGGGACAAGGGCTATGATTGAAGTACAGGAAGGTGCTATAGAGTAGCTCTTAGGGTTGGACAGAATTTGCTTCATAGGAGGTGACTGCACATGGGGAGAAGAGAGAGCTGCTTCACAGGAGTTTGATGCTTCACAAATGTTAGTCCCCATCCCATCTTGATGAAGTTTGGGCAGTAGAAGAAAACTTGGGAATGAAGGTATAGGCATTGTCTCTTCTCTTCCCATTGGAAAAAGTACTGAGATTTTTTTCTTCATTAATGAGCAACTCCTTTCTTGCCTCTCTAGCTCCTTAGTATCTTCCCCTATGAGCCCTTTTTCCTCTTTCTTCTTCTATTGGTCTGAATATGACCACCATAATTTCTTTTCTACACAGTAACCAAGAATCTCCTTCTCCTTTGTCTCTCTGCCTGCAGGATTGTAATTCAGCTCCACTTCCCCACAGCAGCCTAAGAGGTATTTCTAAGGCTCCATCCAAACTGCTGCCATTCCTCTGCTTAAAACCCATCAGTAACTCTCTATTCCCTATGATAAAACCCCAAAACTAGCATGGCACCAGGATATTTTGTGATTTGTTCCTCTCTGCTCCTTAGCTCTCTCTCTCTTACCCCAGCCCATGTTTTACTCTGTCTCCAGACACCCTGAGCATAACATAATTCTAATACTATGTGGGGCATGTTCATAGGCTCTGCAAATTAATGTAACTTCCTTTGCTTAGAGGAGTCTCCATGATGGTTCTGGAATTTAAATCCAGCCTCTGCTGCTTACTCAATGTAAAGCCATCAGCCAGGCCCTTCAGCTATCCAAGCCTGAGTTTTCTCATAGTTAAACTGCAATAAAGAATGAATTGCAGAGACCTTATCAGGACTAGAAATAACATATCCTAGCACAAAGGCTAGCACATCGTAGTTGTGCAGGATTATCAACTACTTCTGATCCTTCCAAACTCCAAGCGTTACCTCTTAAATTCGGGCTTCTTCTAATCCTTCAATTGAAAGTGAGCACTTTCCTCACGCCTGTAATCCCAGCACTTTGGGAGGCCAAGACGGGCAGATCTTGAGGTCAGGAGATCGAGACCATCTCGGCTAACACGGTGAAACCTTGTCTCTACTAAAAATACAAAAAATTGGCCGGGCGTGGTGGCGGGCGCCTGTGGTCCCAGTTACTTGGGAGGCTGAGGCAGGAAAATGGCGTGGACCCTGGAGGCGGAGCTTGCAGCAAGCCAAGATCGCACCACTGCACTCCAGCCTGGGCGACAGAGTGAGACTCCATCTCAAAAAAAAAAAAAAGTGACCACTTTCTTCTTCGTTATATCATTAATGCTTTCTTATACTATGCATCTTTTGACACTCACTTGTTTATGTGTTAGTCTACCCCTAAAATTCCACAACAGCAAGGTTCCTGTATTACTCATTTCTGTATTCTTAGACCCTGGTGAAGTTCCTTGTACATAGTTGACACTCACAGTATATGTATTGGTGAAATGAATGAATTACTGTTACTGGACTTTCAGAGAAGTTTCTTATGCTATTGGCCAGTTCATTGAAACTAGACAGACAAAAACTGGAAGTAACCCATAGAATTCTCCATACAATATCCCCGTGTTGCAGTTGAGAACGTTGTAGCCTGTAAAATGAGTTCTACTCACGTTTGTGCTGCTAGAAAGTGAAATTCTAGGTAAATGTTGTTCTTATTAGTATTAGCAGTATGGACATTTGCACCTCCCATCATTAGCTCAGAGAAGTAATTGTGAACCTATCATTAATATATTCTCAATAGGGAGAATAGTGTGTCTCATCTGGGGGACGCTATGCATCAGCCTCTCTATGTTTCTTGTTGAAGTTCACAAAACTGAGCTTCAAAATCTTATTCTGTAATGTCATGAAGCCAGGATAGTGACTGGCTAACCTTTCCAGCAACCAACACCAGCCCAACTTTCTTGCAACTGCCTTCTCCATAGAATGCTGGAGATGAAAAAGACGAAGAATAAAAAGGAGAATGAGACAGGTGGCTCTTCTTACCCTGTGCCACCTTGCTCTAGCAGTGGTTCTCAGCCAGGGGTGGTTTCGCATACCCCACAACCCCCAAGATATTTGGCAATATCTGGAAACAGTTTTGGTTGTCACAATGTGGGGGGAAGGATAGTTGTGCTACTGGCATCTGGTGGGCAGGGGCCAGGAATGCTAGTCAATATTCTATGATGCACAGGCCACCCATCCCCAACTCTAGCAAATAATTATCCAACCCGAAGTAGAAATAATGCTGAGTTTGAGAAAACCTCCTCTAAGCCATTTGTACACATTTTACCATTCAGAATTACCCTGGTGATTTTCTGGACCATTTTAAGAGACAGGGTTTTGAAGAGAATTAGGAACAACAGGACCTATTAGGACTTAAACAACAAGGAGGGAAGGGTCGGGATTATGTAATGTAAGAGAAAGTTAAGGGAAATTTGCACAAACCAAAACCTCCCTTCACCATTTTCTCCTATAACCCTCCCTCAGGATTCACTGTAAGGATGCTTTATGCTGTGTAATCATGTGGTGAGTATTCCCAAAGTGGGCAATTTGAAATTGATATGATTAACAAAGTACCTGAGGATGTAGTCAGTATTAAAACTAAAGTGTTCTTCGCTGATGTAATAATTCTGAAATAAGAAATGGCTTTACAGTGGGAGAACTTACTAGGTTCAAATGGATCTTATACATGAGATGGGATAGACAACATAATGTCCTAGGTTCTTGTTTTGTGGCAATTGTTTGAAATCTATAATAAATTTGCTAAGTGTTTTATTTTAGGAGATGTAAGTATATATAGCGCATAGACTAAATAATTAGTAGCTCTTTTAAATGTGCAGAAAATCTCAAATAGTTCTTCTCTGTATACACATTGCTGTTAATCCATTTCTCACAAGTTATCATGTAAGAGAAAATTTAGTATTAATAAATGCCCATAAACAAAAAAGTGGTTTTCAATAAAATATGGAGAAATTACATATTTATGAGTGGTTAAAAGAGAAGACTTCTAATATGAGATTTATAGCAATAAATATGAAAGTTTAGGTTCACTCATCAGCTTTCAAGGGCTGATAGTTTAGGATTGGATGTATACATTTCAAAATACATTATAAAATGCATTAAAATACTAATTGCTTTTGTTGCTTTTCTTTAGAGCCATTACCTATAGCAAGCCCAGAATATTAACTACAAATGTTTTTCATAAAATATATTCCAGGCAAATAGAAAGATAAAAAAACTAAATGACTTCTAGAAAAATAAAAGCAAAACATGATTGAAAGAATAAACATAAAGTCAAAGTTATGACACATATATTCACAGTGGAAGACAGATACTCAGTTAAAACACATGACTCTGCTAAAAGCAGAAGTGGAAAGCTCAAGTGAATCATTCATTATACTCTCTGTCACAGCAATGGGGTAGATTTCTTTCCAGAGGTATATCTTTGAATACTTTGTCCACTCTTGTGTGAAATGACTTACAGGATGGCTTTTCCACTGCTTCCATTGTGAGGCCATTCCACAATTTAATAGATATCACTATTGGGAAAACTTTGTAGATACGGAGCCTACATATTCTTTTATTCAATTTCATGCCCTGACTTCTAGTTATGCCCCCAGGGAGCATCATGAACAATTCTTTCCCTTCATGGCGGTGCATTTTGAATTCTTGGAAATTTGTGTCATATCCCCCTAAGTCACTCTCCGAAAAATGTTATATGTACTGTACATCAAGTACTTAATTCCTTAGTCAATGAACAATATATTTAGTTTTTATAATCTTGTCTCTTAAGTCATTTTCCCAGCCTCTTAATCAATCAGCTTTTCTCTAAACTCCCTCAAGTTTGTCAACATCTTATATTAAAGTACTTGCAAAATGATTTGGTAATCTGATTTCTGTCTTATCAATGCACTGGACAGATCCACGATTGATTCCTAGGCTGTAGCACTCTTACTGGCACCTTTTAAGTATCTTAACAGTTGCCTCATAGTTTTTTATCACTTGCTGTACTTCATAGAAGAACTTTCTCCTTCGAAATTTCAGGTAAAGCGGTTGCATTTCTAGATTCAGGGATAACAAAGAAGTCATGGCAACTTTTTATTAAAACTGATTTACTCCCTATTGTATGTGATATACTGTAATAGCCACCTTGCATCAATTATTGATATTGAGAGAAATTTTTTCATTAATTTATATGTTCTCTCAACTCTAAGAGGCTGTATATCTAATGTAATACCATCATTTCCATAGAAAGGATGTCTAAAGTACTCCACTAAATCTGCCCTAACCAGGGCCCTATACTTGTACATTATACAAGTTATTAAAGTTACTGAAGGACCTTTGCCAGGTAAATAATTTAACCCCCCTCTTAAATGTGTAGTGTGTATAATTAGCACAGACATCTCTGTGTCTTTCAAGTTGATTAGGCATGGAGATCTACATCAGGGAAACTCTGTATTCTTTTAAATTTCTAAGTCTTTATTTTTAAATATGAGTATTTTTTGTCTTCTAAGATGATCTTTTGTTTTCACATGAAAATTTTAGTATTCTGAAGGTCCAGAATTAGTGTTATTATAAAAACCACTGTTTTTGTTTTGTTTTCATTGTCTGGGTATTTTATTGCTACTAGAATCTGTATTTTTCATCCCTAAATTAAGCCAAATATGGGTAGTGAATAAATTTTAAAAGTCAAGAACACTGTTAGCAGAGTTGAATGCATGAAAATCATTGCAATATCTTGAATTTTAATATTAAAAGCCCCTGAAGGAGTAGCTCTAACATATCACCGGACAAAAATATAAAGAAAATATTATTTTCACACGGCCTTAAAATAAATAAGTCGCCTGATACCCAGGACATTTTAGCATTTGTGTTAAGGGTGATATCTCAACCACTTTCCAGAAAAAAAAAAAAAAAAAAAAAGCCTTGGTGTAAAACTAAATAGTAAATTCTCTCTTGCTGCCAAGGAAGTAGTTTTATAGAACCTTGAGTTGTCGCACACTTAGAAATGTATAAGAATAGAAATAATGGTAACCCTTAAGCCAACACTTCACTTTAAGCCACCTATATGAATAAAGATGGTTTTAAAAAGAGGGGAGTTCACCACCTGAAAATATGGTATTTGAACATAGTAATTAAATTTCTAGCTAATAATAGATCTTCGTTAAGAATTTGAGAACGTGTCACAACATGCCCTAGGAGCTCATTCATTCTTTATCGAGAGCCCAGTATTTACCAGGCACTATACTGGCTGCTGTGTAAGCATGAAAGTTGATAAAAAAGTATACTATGAAAGTCTCTGTATACTGTGGAGACACAGAGAAGGGAGCATCTACATCAGACCTAAAGATGTTTCTCAAAGGATGTGGTTTCATTTGTGTTCTAAATGATGATGAGGAATTAGATAAATGGGAAAGAGTTGGGAGAACTTTCCATGCAAAGAGAATAGCCTATGCAAATTTAAGAGAGCTGACCAAGCATAAAGTAATTCTGAAAGCCTGGAGAAACATGAGCCACTGGCTGGAAATGATGTTGGAGAGGAATACAGGAGCCAGATCATGAGGGTTTTACGTGCTTATCAAAGGACTGCAAACCTCTGAAAGATGTGGGGATTGGAAGTTACATGGGTAGTGTAGTGCTGTATGTTTCGATTTTGCTTTTGAAGGCCAATATGGCAGGCCAATGGAAGACAGACTACAGCTGCGCAAGAATTGAGAAAGATTGTTTATTTAGGAGGCTGTCATAGCAATCCAAAAGAGACATGATGAACCCTTGAATTGAAGCATAGAATAGGAGATACGGCTTTGAAGGATTAAGAAATTATAACCTGAAGGATTTAGAGATTAATTTGGGAATATTGTACTGTGATATTCAGGTGTAGGATATACACAGTTTGGTGAAGAGAGTAAGGTATTTTTCTGTGAAAGGGAACACAGGACGATGATGAGTAGGTTTTATGGAAAATTTGATAATAATACTTTGGACCTGTTGAGTTTAAGGAGCTTATGGGACGTCCCGTAGGAGATAGCCAGAGGGAATTTGGGAAAACGATCTGATCTCAGCAAAGATTTCTTGGCCTGGGATATGGAGACAGACATCATTGATGTATAAATTATTGCTGAAGCCAGCAAAGTCAGTGAGTTTACTCAGATGCCAAGTATTGAGTAACAGAATCCTGGGAAATGATGACAATTCGAGAAGACATTAAAAGAAGGCACTCAAGAGAAGACATAGATAGAGAGATAAAGGGAGAACACCAGAGCATAATGTTACAAAAGCCAAGGGAGAGGGCCATTAAGGAGGGAGTCATCAACAATGTTAATGCAAGAAAGACGTCACATAAAACAGAGGCTAGAAGTTGCATTGGCTTTGGCAATTCAGAAGCTATTAAAAATATTAGTAAGAGTGGTGGAGCAAGAACCAGGCTGCCATGGGATGAAGAGTAATCAAAATTGCAGTAAGCAACAATAATAAACTATTTCAAGAAGCTTGAGTGTAAAGGGACAAGGATTTAAATAATTGATACCTAGAGAGAAGGTTAGAATCAAGGAAATATTTTAAGATGGGAGAGACAAACAGTTTTAAGGAGATTGCAAGGGACAAGCAAGAAGAGAATAAAGATATGGATGGAAGAAAGGCAACACAGTTTATTGGGTTTGTAATTTTTCTCCTGCAGAAATCCAGATGGAGGAGTCCAGATGTTGATGAGTTGATTGTTCTAGAGAAGGGGTTTTGAAGGGTGAATGCCACTGAACAGCCAGGTGGCAAGGGAGTATTGATAAGAGAAGCCGAAGTGATGGATTTGGGGGCCTCTAAGATCAAAAGAAGGCTGATAACTTGTGGGAATATAAAGGGATGAAGTCTGGGGGGCTCAGTGAGGTTGAAGAGAGAGATATTAGCAAGAGAGATACACAACGATATGGAGAGCAGAGTCACAGAGTGCATTTTGCATCTAAGATTTCAGATTAAGAGGGAGTTGCAGAAGTTGGGGTACATAAGAAGGGTTATTCTAGTTCAAAGATTCAAAGGGCTGCAAACCAAGGACACTGACATTATCCAGAATGATGGTAACAAGGGGTGGAGACAAATACAGGAACCCAGTTGACATGGTCCTTAGTGAATGTGGGGAAATGACCAGGACTTCAGGAAAGGAAGGAATATACAGAGTGAAAACAGGGAATAATAGTTGAGTGGCCTGAGTTTGAGAGGAAGTATCTGTGTATGAATTTACCTTTATATGCCTACAATATCTTTTAAAGAACATATAAGGAACCAATAATGTTGATTGCCTCTGAGTGGCATCCCTTTCGTAACTTTTATATTTGGGGTTATATGAAAGTATTAGACTAAAAATATCAATGGTTTGGAAGTGCTAGAATGAAGCCAGAAGAGAGGCACCCCGCCCTCACTTTTCCTCAGCCTAGCAGGGTTTTCAGAGTTGGAGCTCTCATTTGGTAGGCCTCTCGGGGGAAGCACGGTTTTCTGGGGAGAATAAAGCTTTGGTTACAGGAGAGAAGAGTGAGTGGTCAGTGAAAGCATCAAGGGTATCAGGGTTGTGCCTACAGCGATTCAGGGGTCTTTCTAGAAGGCATCACAAAGCAATAGCCTCTTAGAAGTGATATTGTGCCTATGGTGCCCCATTTTAAAATTAAACTACTTAATAGGTTTTGGGCTGAAAACACTCAACCAACGTCAGAAATCCAATTTAAAGTTTCCTTTTTATTTTTGAAGAGAATATGGAGTCCAGGCTAAAACAGCTCCCAAAAGCAATATTCTTTACCATTTACAATAAATCATCAGCTTTTGATCCCATCAGTAAACTAAGAAGTTGGCAGAGGATAATGCAGCACTCTCTTGAGAGCAGAGACTCTTGTTACCTTATATGCTTATCTTCTATAAAAGTTTATGGTGCTTTTTGTTGTTGTTGCTCTTAGAAAGATAATATCTTCTTCTCTCCACACAGGAGTATTGGGGATGTTTTTTCATTTATTTATCTTGATGAAATCTAATATATGCATTGGCTGAATAATAACTGTAGAAATTGACTATCATTTTTGAGGAGAAATGAAAAAATATGAATGGAGCCACAGAACGTATCAGTAAAGCAAATAGCTAGCTTTCTTAACCCAGCATTATCTGACACTGTGATTAAATGCAGTATTCTTGTGTTTTGAACAGTCCTTCTTCCCTCCTCCTCCACCCACATTCTGTCCTCCATAACTAATCAGGAAGCATCTGAAACATACTGGGAATAGAGTGATTTTAATTAGATGTTTTTTGCCCGGCCCAAATAGTTTTTGGCTTTTATATATTAAATGTTATTGCACAGTTCTCTCCCCACAACATAAGGAGTTATGAAATAAGTCTCCTTTTCCTTGTCCTATTTGGAAATAGGTAAATGGCAAAGGTAGGGGCCCCCAGTACTGTCAACTTGCTGAATCTGGGCCTGGAAGAGAAAGCCCTAGACCAGGGATGTGTGCCACCACTGCTTCCTCGCTCATCTGCTGCGTAGAAGAGGCTTTTCTTTCCCACAACCTGTATATCGAGAGGCTGTTGAAGTGTCAGGGTTTTCCATTTTGCTCAGTGCAGGTGTTCCTGTTGTTGAGGAGGCCTCCTCTAAACCTGTCGGTCAGAATGATAGGACCTCTCAAGGGCAATGAATTGCACATTAAAATCAAGACTAGCGTGGTCAGTATGTGAATGTGATAGATGTTGTGAGCTGGACCATGAACTCCACCCAACCCTAACCCTCTGCTGCCCTTGCCTTGAGTACTATGCTCTTTTCTGCATGTAAACAAGAGCTTTGAATATCAATTGTATTCTTTCTACCCATACATATCCTGTTAACATAGCAGTGCACACGATATTGTGCAAAACTTTGCATCTAATTCAAATGTCAAGGGGGAATTTTTACAGCTGCTGGATTTACTTTAAAATAGAGCTTTGGCAGCTGAAAATAAAGATACAGCACCTGGCTGACCACTTTTGATGATGATAAACAATTGTCGCATTTTGTATAACTATCAACGAGATGACCTCTAATGTCTTCTCTCACTTAAATCCCTTAACATCTTCTCTAAATGAATCCATTATGTAAAAGGAAAGATCCTATGGTTATGTAGTATATGTTTACTGTAGCTTCAAAATAGTACTTAAAAAGATGGCTATTGAGGAGCCGTCTTAACTGATAAGTTTCCCCTGGCTTCTCATGTCAAATGCAGAGAGAGCAGAGTGAGTGTTGTCTGTATATCAAGGTCTACATATCATTTCACATAAAATAAAAAGTTTTCCTTTTCAGAAGATTTATTTTAAATGTCAAGAGTGTTTCTTGAGGGAACCTATACTCATGCTATTGATCTTATGTTGGAAGAAGAATTACTGTTTATCAAATACATCTAGTATGTGATTACCCTTTCCCCACTCCACTACCTTGTGGACTACTTCCACCTTTTTAAAATGTAAATATAAATATCACCTGAAATGATACTGCCTGGAATATTATGAAAAGTTTAACCTGTACTTTAATTATCTAATAGCTCAGAGCACAAATATTTTGATGCCTTTTGAAGTAGCACTTGGATTCAAAGTAAACGAGTACCTTACCCCATCTAGACCAGTAGTACTACTGTTTCATCTGTCTTCCGTGTGGACCTCACCTGCTCCCTGTGCACCTCACAGAGGACAGCACCTCAGCCCTCCCAAATGATCCATTGTCTCTGGAACCAAAATGGTTTTCCTTTTATTAGGGTTGGATAGAGATTAGAAGGGTGCCACAGGGTAGGTAGGGCAGTGTTCACATTTTGCCACTGGGGAATATGGGAAAGAAAAGAAAATGTGTGACCAAGAGAAGGACCTGCTTTCCTTAAAGCATATGCTAGAGTGCACAAAATCTGGACTAAGGCAGGAGACATGGGATCTAGTCCTGGCTCTCTCATGAGTTAGAAGCAGCCTCATTGGAAAATGGCTCTGGACACTGATTTCTGAAATAGCAATAATTTGCTAGGTTATGCTGCATTAACAACCCTGAAATGTCAGTGACTTATAAAAACAAAGGTCTGTTTCTCATTCATGTTACATATCAGCTGCTAATCACCTGTAGCTGAGCCGCATGTAGCTTCTTCAGTTGGGAATCCAGGCTGAAGAATCAGTTCCCTTCTGGGACAAGCTATTATTGTAACAGAAAAAAAAGAGCAATGGTAGTACATACAATGTGTTTTAAAGCTTCTGGTCAAATGTGACATTGATCACTTCTACTTACATTGTGTTGGTCAAAGCAAATCACATGGCCAAGCCTGCCATCATGGGAGCAAGAAGTAAACCCCTCCCACAGGGAGGGCACTAGGGAGAAGCTCTGGAAGGCTAAATGTCATAGAGATGGGCGACACAGTACCTCTAAGTCGAAAGCATTGGTAAATGATTTGTCAGGTGTCTTATAGCCCCCAAATTACAAATTTTAATTCATGAGTTAGAAACAGCAGTAATTAGTTGGGATGTAGAAATATTTTACTGAGAGGAGGCTGGATAAAAGATGACTCAGTCCAAGAACAAGCTAAATTCTTGTATAAATTAGTAGCTAGCATATGCATGGATAGTTTTTATCTTTAAATTTCTTTATTTCTAAAGAAAGATCTTGTCCTCTTAAGATGTTTTATTTGACATTTTGAAGACTATATTAAATAAAACAGTACTTTAGATATATGGTTGGTAATTTACAGCCAGTAAAGTACTGTTATATATGCCTGTTCCCATTTCGCATGCTAAATCAGCTGTTTGGTTTGTTTCCCATGTATGCCCAGTGCCTAAAACAGTACTAGCAATGGGTAGGCACTCAATACTTTGCTGGGGATGGTGAGGAACTACTTTTGTATGAACGATATCGTAGATAATTATGGGGTGGTGAAGGACTGTTTGCCATTTCCTTTTTCCCCGGGGAAAAAAACTCAAGAAGAAATTACACATTCTTTTATCTAATGATGATAGAAATGACCAGCCAGGAAACCTGAAAAATCTCCTCTTTGAGAAGACCCAAACTATTTTATCTAATGTATCTGTGCCTATACCCAGCTCATATAGTGATAGGGAGAGTGAAATGAGATAGGAGATGTTAAAGCTTTCAGAAAATTTCAAAATCTTAGTGCACATTCTAGGTGATAGTACGTTAGGCCAGTTTACAATCAGGAATCTAAAGCATAGAGGCTTTACCTTGCCTAAGGTCACACAGTCGGTGTTCCATATGTAATGCAATTGAGTGCTCTGTCTCCAACGTCAGTTTTTAAAAATGTTTTAACATGGTGATTATCAAATCTTTTCTACCATCCAAAACAGTGCAGGATATTTTATATTAGCAATATGAGTAGCAAAAGTTTCTCAACTTGCCTCCTCTTCATTTACAGGCATGGAGTTTGCTTTTATTTTGTTTGTACTTAGAGATCCTTTGATGAAAGCCATCCAGGGCCATTTGTATTCAAGCATTTTTATGATCCCTGCTGGGTTTAGAGATAGCTTTTAGTAATTCCTCCAAATCAATTCCTGCTGACCAACCTCAAGGGTCATCATAAAGTACTTAAGGGATTCTCATCTATTGAATCCTCTGATCAGGAAAACATTCTAACTCTTCTTTGAAAAAGAAAGGTAATTTTGTACCCTGCTGAGGGATAAGATAGGACTAAAATGTATTTGAGTGGAAAATGCTATTCTCATTTGAGGGGTTTGATTACCACAATAAGGAATGACTCCTAATTCTAAGATTGCCTTAAAGTATTATGGACATTTCAAAAGTTTTTCCAAACCAACAGCACCGAATTCTTTGTCTTCAATTTTTTTCCACCATCCTCATTTCCCTGAATAGCTATCTGTTGTTTCTTGTTTGTTTCCTAGGAACCCCATTGTGTTACTTAAGTTCACTGAATTCCAGATTATAAAAAAATGTTCTTTGTATTTTTCATATGCACTGAAAAGGAGGCATGTGAGCAGAGGAGGTGAAGATGTGGCTATATTAACAACCAGTTTCCTACAACTTAGTGTGATGCAGTACAGTATGTCAAGAGACCTGGGCTGCAGGCACCAATTGGCAAGTGACACTGACACTTAACCCTTTGGGGCTGAGTTTCCTGTATGTAGGAAAAGGGTGATCATGATGACAGCTCTGTGAGAGCAGTGGCATTGAAGTTCTTCTTGTTTCTTTTTCTCCAGTACCTTGAACTGTAGTAGTGGAAGCCATAAATACCTGTTGAACGAATGATTAAATGAGTCGCTGAATAGATAATTAAGAAAAAATCCCAAGTGTGGTCTTCAGGATCCTCTGATTTGTCCTGTACCTTCTTTGTCAGTCTAATTTCCTGTCTGTTACTTTGGGCACATGACATACTCACAGATGCCAGATGATGCTAGTCTCTGCCTTAGTGCACACTCTCTCCTTCACCTGCCTGCTTCCCTATCAGAATCCTTAATTATCATATAAAAGTCAATTCCAAGGCCACTTCTTCTGAGACCTTCCTCCAGCCTTCCTAAATGGACTTAAATCATTCTTTCTCCTGTAGAACGATGGGGCTTTGCTTGTGGCCCCAGTAGATGATTTATTTCTGTAGACTGGATTATTCATTTATTCATTCTACAAATATTTATTAACATCTGCTATGTAACAGCCAATATGCTATGACTTTACATTACTCATCTCATTTGAATCTCACAGCAATTCAATGACTATTCATTCTTCCATTGCAACACTGTTTATTGAATGTAAAAGGTTAACAGGCCCTGTTGTATGTACTTGGTGGGAGAGCAATGAGAAAGTTAGAAAACATTTCCACCCTTAAGGAGCTTACACCCTAATGGAGAGACACAAACTTGGAAACAAGTACAGAAATAAGTGAATAAGATGCTATGGATTGAATGCAAGTGTTTTCCCTAAACTCATCTGTTGAAATCCTAATCTCCACTGTGATGGTATTGACAAGTGGGGCCTTTGGGAGGTAAATAAGACATGAAGGTGGAGCCATCTTGATGCGATTAGTGCCCTTGTAAGAAGAGACACGAGAGAAAAGATCTCTCTCTCTTCACCATGTGTTGGCACAGCAAGAAGACATCCATTTGCAAACCTGAGCCCAACCGTGTCAGTACCCTGGTCTTAGAATTCCCATCCTCTAGAACTGTCAGAAATAAAGTTCTGTTCTTTACAAGTTACATATCCTATGGGAATTTGTTCTAGCCGCTCCAACTGACTAAGACACAAGATAATTCGAGATAATGGTAAGCCGTTAAAAAACTTAAAGTTGCTGACACGAAAAGGAATGACAAGAGTAGGACATTAGAATTAATCTAGACAACACATTTCTTACGGTCAGTTTTGCTTCCTATGCATCCATGCATTAGCCAACACCTTGCTCAATGACTTACATTGGTCATTCAAAAATCTCAGTTAAATAGTGAATAAAACTTTGAACTCAGTTGTCTATGAGATCCCTTGCAACTTCCAAACTGGTAAGAATAAAAAATAAATACATAAGTAAATAACAGTTTAAAGTGTAAGTGTGAGGCATGAGGCCTGCCAAAAAATATCCACGTCCAAAGAATATCTCAGCTAATCCTTGGGCGTGGGCAATAACCTAGTCAGTTCTGAATTTTCCTAGTCCAATAGAGGAGAAGCAATAGTTCACCCAATCCCTATTTTTCCTTTCACTCTGGAATGCAGTTTATCCTTTTTTTGGCACCAAAAATACCTTTGTAATTGTATTTGGTTTGGATGAATATGGCAGTAAATTTGCATTCTCTAAGTACACAGATGTAATGGTACAAAAAATTATAGCAAGATGCAAAGAAGAACCGATCCGGGATTAAAATTTTGCTGTGCAAAGCCTAGTGTTTTCACTCATGAAACTGCTGATGAATATTGCTAGTGTAATAACTGGTCAAAGTAAAGGATGTTCCTGTTAACCGATGATAACCAAAAGTAAAAAGGAATTTTTAACGCCTATACACATGAACTAATAGAAATTAAATTGCAGGATCTCTCATTTAATTACCATTTATCCTATTCCAAAATGATCCTCCCAGCCTGGAGGAGAAGACTTAATTGGAGGGATGAAGTCCTATGGACTGAGTCAGGCAGTTGCCCCCAGGAGGTCTCTTTCACTGATGTTAACCATGGCGTTTGGCAACAGTATTTTTTCTCTTTGTAAAGTTTTATCAGCTGTCTCATAAATTCTTAGGAATTTATGAAAACCTGTACTTAGCACACGCTGAAACTCACGACCTTTGTGCTTGGCACTCAGTTCCAACAAGTTCACCTAATGGGCCCAGATAGCAAGCCTGCTTTTGAGATCCAAAATGTGCCAGCTGCCTTGGTTAGTTGCTAGTTGAGTGGGGAGTGGAAAGAGGAAGTACAAAGTCAAGAATATATGAACCTCCCCTTTTGTGAGAAGAGTGATTTGCAAGGGTATGAGTCCTACGCTTTTGTTGCAGACTTTACATTAACCATCTCTCTAGTTTAACCACATAAATGACTCTGGAAATCCCCTTAGAAAGAAGTCAGGTCAAGAAAAAGTTACTTTAAATTACTTTTTTTCACTTACATAGCTGTATGGTAGTAACATGACTCTTAAATATTTTATATTCAGTATGGCCCATAGTGCCAAATGATAATTATGATGGGTGGCAGCTCTGATGAATGAACAGTGGTCCAGTGTAAGGATAAGGATGAATGTGTAGAGGGAAAAGGTGTCACAACACAAAGTCACCTCACTAGGAAATACCCGTGTTTTTAAAAAGAATGGACAGCTTTTGTAATACTTTACAACTGACATTCCTGATTCTCTTAGAAAATGTTCCCATTTACATTATAATCCCATCACTTGCTGAGTAACATTTCATGAGTGCTCTTTTTTGTGGAACCATACCAGCTGTGTTGACTGTTGCTTTGGCTTTTAGACTTCAAATGGTATTTTCTCCCTAAAGTCAGATCTTAGGAGTTTTAATTAGTAATGGAATAATTTGAGTTTTTAGAGATAATGATTTTAGCTAAGGGATTTTGGTGACATGGCCTTAATCTTCATACTGTTTGTAATTCCCATTTTCTGTAATTACTGGTTTTAATAATGTAACTAGCTTTTGGCCACCATGAAGAAAATCTATTTATATAACGTCAGTCAAGTACAGAGAAATTTAGCAGTTATTGGGAGTGTGAATTTCAGCACAGAGGCGTGAAATGGTTTGTTGAATTCTGAGCATGAAACAATATTTCCTCTCTTAACCACAATAATAAAAACAAACCAAACAAACAAAAAAGAGTGCTCACTATGTACCAGGCATTGTGCTTGCAAGAAAATGAAAATATGAATCAGGTCAATGTTTCTTCATTTCACACTTGTAATTTTCCTAAGGTACAGGAATAATTTCCTAAGACATTCATTTTAGCTTGGTATAAACAATCTTTAAGATTAGCTTAGCAATATCAAAAGTACAATCTTTAATAAATTTCAGACCACTGGTGAATTGAATCAGATGTTCTCTTTGAAATGCATTTAAGGAATTTATGAAAACCTGAACTTAGCACAAATCAAGAAGATTCGTTTATTTTATAAAAAGGATTATTTATAAAAGAAAAGAGGAATTATTCAACAAAGATGAAAGAGTACAGAGACTCAGCCACAGGTTCAGGTATCTGTGGCACTTCCTTAATAATAGAGCTTGCATCCTGTCTCTCTGCTTCCTCATCTTTTAAAGCTACTGTAGAAATGATGAATGAGATAATTTATGGAAAGTATTTCATATAGTCACCGGCGTAAAATCTATGCTCCATAAGTGGCAGGCATTACTGCAAAACAATTAATCACAGAGGTTTTTTTTTTAAATGCTAAACAACTAGTCACAAAATTTAAATCTGAACCTAGCTCTTCGGCAACAGATTGTAGAAATACTGTAGTATTTCTCTAGGTGTAAATTAAATGTTCATTTACCAATTAGTATGACCAAACACCATGGAAGCTATTAACAAAGTAGTATTTTGCAATTTGCAATTTTCTGTGTAGCTCCTTGATATGCGGTACCCCTCTCTCTATCTGCAAACACACACTGATCCTCTCTAGTTCTTGAATATCATTCTCATGACCCCTTTTAAATCAATGACCCCTTCTCTTCTCAGCTTGCTGGACTGGGGTTTGCTCTAATCTTTCCTTACTATATCGAGAACAAATTCCCAAACTAAGTTCAATCTGAAGAAATCAGAAACTAGCAAGTATAAAAAGTTCCTTTTCTCATAATGTAGGAAGAAAATGAACTTTTTGTTTTTTTTTTTTTTTTGAGACGGAGTCTCGCTCTGTCGCCCAGGCTGGAGTGCAGTGGCGCAATCTCGGCTCACTGCAAGCTCCGCCTCCCGGGTTCACGCCATTCTCCCGCCTCAGCCTCTCCGAGTAGCTGGGACTACAGGCGCCCGCCACCACGCCCAGCTAATTTTTTTTTTGTATTTTTAGTAGAGACGGGGTTTCACCGTGGTCTCGATCTCCTGACCTCATGGTCCACCCGCCTCGGCCTCCCAAAGTGCTGGGATTACAAGCGTGAGCCACCGCGCCCGGCCGAAAATGAACTTTTAAAAGTATCTTGACACTAGCACCAAGATTACGTGGATGATTGGTTAATGAATCCTAGCGGTTCTAAATTAAAATATTGTACTTCATTGTCAATAATGATAAATGAAAATGTTATAAAATTAACTCTTAAATCAGTGAAAATCTGCATGTCTTATCTATATTTCTTATTAAAATTTATTTATTTAATTAAAGATATTTTTACTATAACAGAAAGCACCTATCCAGGGCTTCTTGTAACTCTAAGAAACATATATTATTAAATTTCACAGGTAAATTCTCTAACTTTGAAAGATACTCTTTGATTCTTGTTAGTTATTGATTCTTAGACTCTTGATATCCTTGTATTAAATATTCTTGCCAATAAAATCTGGCCTCCTGCCAAGGCCTTTACCATATTATGTGTAGAAGAGCTAAGTTTGATGATGAATCTGTAAAAGTATACTTGTTAAGTTTTGGTTGGGCTACAGAGTTTTATTGATTCTAAGGGTTTTTAATTTTTGCTTTATTCTGTTCCTGTAATTAAGACATTAGTGTAATATCATTTCCACATACATTGTTGGACCTGCATGCCAGAAATTCAGGTACTGAAGCATCAAAAGCCTTTATTCAAAAGGATCTCCCTGTAGAGTAATCCCAGGACACAGGCCTCCAAGTTTGGCTTTATTTGGATTTCCCTCAGTGGGTCGTGAACAGAGCAGAGTGTCATGAACAAACTTAGAACTTGTTGAAGTAATGGATGTTGATCATGTGTTTGTTCATTACTGTTTTATGAATCTTAACAAACCCCTTTGTGTTTCTTTTGAATGCTTAGAGGTGTTTCTTTTGAAATTCAAAAGCATTGAGCATTTAGAAATTCAAAGGCTCTAAGCATTAACTCAATCAAGAAGCACAGATAGAATTAGGAGAGAGATTTCTTTATTTTCTGCCTCTGAGAAATGAATATAAAGCAGCAAACAGAATAAAATTTTTCAGAATGAGAGAAAATACACTGACAAATGTCTTTTAAAACTTTCCCCAAATAAGTCATCCTTAGTAAGTTAAAGATTGTTTTATTTGAAAGCTTTTTAAAAACTCCCAAGTAACTGCAAGTTTTAAGTGCCGGTGAAACACATCCCTCTAGCCATGAATAGTTTATAGCTTATATACTCAAATACAGCATAATCACCTAGGATAAAAATGAACAGCCACCCTCTGTGAGATCCAGGAACAGGAGGTACAACTAATCATCCCAAATGTTTGAAGTATTGGTCTGGAAACAGCTGTCTCCAAAGACTTAAAGGACAAGAGTCCCTAGCTCTACTATCAAGGGACAGGAGAGAGATTTCTTTGGACATCCCTTGCTGGTGCTCAGTAAGTGGTTGAATATGTGCAGGCTTGCTCTGCTGAATGAATGAGTGGATTGTTTGTTAGCTTGTAATGTATCAACTGCCCTCTCTGGCGTGGGCCCAAGATGTCCAATGGTAAGGAATCTGAAAAGAAAGTTTCTCTGAAGAAACCCTTACTGAAAATGGAAATTCCCACTCATATCTTATTCCTTAATAGCAAGGATTGTTGTTGACAACGTTTATTACCTGTAGTGTTATTATAGCCCCAGCTATATTTGCTTTCAGCCATATAGCACAATTCATTGGGTGAATTGTTCTCAAATTGAGCCTGACAAATGCCTGACTGACCCTGAGCTGATGGTTCATTGCATGTTTTCATAGCTGCTTTTAAAGACATTAAAAGTCTGTGTTGTATTAGCCATGTTTTAGTAGAGCCAAATGTGACCATGCTAGAACTCTTTGTAGTCCAGTCTTTGAACAATTCTCTTTTAGCAATTGGTGAGAAATGTATCTACAAGAACGCGTTTATTTCCTACCAGAGAATATATGGGTGACACCATTCAATAAATGATATCATAAATGTTGAATAATTCCTCTTTTCTTTTATAAAGAATCCTCTTTATGAGATAAATAAACCTTCTTGATTTGTGCTAAGTACAGGTAAATGATTTGTGATCATTTACCCCTAAAGGCTTGTCTGTCATATTAATATGTAATATGTGTACACACATCCAGTCCATTTTTTCTTTTTCATTGTAGTTTTAGAAATTTACTGTTTTACTAAAACTAGATGTTTACTATGACATTTTAAAACATGTATACAAAAAGAAGAAAATAAGAATATATCAGTGCTAACCAATGTCAACGTTTTGTGAATACTTTTTCAGTCCTGCTTCATTCATATATCTGTACATTTTTTTCTAGCAATATTGTATGATATGGAACATACTCTTGTATAAGCTTTTGATTTATGAGTTCATTTTATTTTAAGGATATTAACTGTTTACCTGTTATATCTGTTACAAGTGTGTTTACTAGCTTGTCCTTATGGTTTTACTTTTGTTTTGATCTCTTTTAGATTTATATAACATTTTGTATGTGTACATCTTGTATGTGTACATCTTGTATGTATACTTCTTGTATGTGTACATCTTGTATGTATACATCTTGTATGTGTACATCTTGTATGTATACATCTTGTATGTATACAAAATGTTATATAAGGTGTATTGATTTTTGTATAAGGTGTGTCGATTTTTATGCTTTCTGACTTTAGCATTTATGCTTAGAAATATCTCTTCCACACTACACTTAACGTAAATGTTTATCTGTGTTTTCACGTAGCACTTTAAGGTTTTATTTGTACACATCTCCCCAACTTTCGAGTCTGTAACGCTTTTCTCATAGAAACCAAACTGTGCATCCTCAACTATTTAGAAAGTGAAGATTTGAGAATCGTGTCTGTGTTCCAAAGCTTAATAGTAAAATGCAGAGAATGAGGGAGCTTTGTTTCAAAATGCCAAATGATTAGTTTCACTGCCAAAATATAATTATGAACTATTTTAATGTGAGGAGTTAAGCTGAGGATAAATTATTTTAATGATATAAATTAATTTTATTAATTAAGGCAATGCAGATTAAGATGTTTATAATTATAGAATGATATATAACATTATTTGGTGGGTTGGAAAGAGCATGTAACTAAGAGATGCACAATAGCTAACTGGGTCCTAGTCCTAACTGTAGTCATAATTAGTAGGGAGATGCTGGACAACTCGTTTGGCTCTCTGAACTTCAGTTTGCTCATATCAGACCCCCAGATGGTCTCTATAAGGTACAGTAAGGTACACTCAGTGCCACAGTGCTAGATTCCCTACATGGACTATAGGAACAAAGTAACTAAAACATCAGCTCCTTCATTTTGGGATGGAAGATACTACAGTTCAGGAGCAGGAGGTGAGGAAGTCAAGAGCTGTGTACCAGCCTCTAGGAGCTAGTAAAGAGTTATCTCCCCTTAGAATAATAAGACATTGCTTGTAAAGCACTTATGTAAGTTTTCTATACCAAAGAACAGAAATGTTTTCTTCGTAAACTGTTAATATAATTTTAAATGATTATTCACTGTTTGTTCTATTTTAGCATTTCTTAAAGTAACGGTAAGGGCACTGTTCTCCTAAGAGCACCCACAGAAAGGAGTTTGTCTCCCATTAGTCCGCAGGTTGAAAATCAAGCAGTCTGCTCAGGATAATATTAAGGGTATATAACAAATAGTATGGCATAGGGACCAACCAATCAGAATGGACAGTGGCTGTAAACTACTGGCTTGCTACTAGCAAGTAGCAGCTAATCATCATCCTTATGTATACACTGGGAGCCAGAGAAATTGGAATATATACTAAAAACTCAGCTAGAAACTTGGAATAGAGTAAAGAACAAATAAACAGCATCTTTGCCATTCCGGAGTGTAATTTCACTTGAGGAAAGAGACAATCAACAATAAAACAAACATAAAATTATTTCAGATAACCATAAATGCTTCAAAGAAAATTAAGCAGGTTAAGTAGATGGAGTGACCAAGAGAGGGAGTATTTTAAATAGAATGCTCAAAGATGTTAGATATTTGAGCAGAAAACTAAATAATGAGGAGCCAGCATTGGAGCATTTGGGGAAAGTGCATCCAGGCAGGGAACAGCAGTGAATTAAACCTAAGGGGAGAAGAGGCTTGTCGTGTTATTTGCAGGACTGAAAGAAGGCCAGTGTAGCAGGAGTGGAGGTAATGGGAAAGATAGGATATCAAATCAGAGGACACCGGAGGAAAGAAGTTCATAGAGGCAAACGGCAGTCAGATCTTATTTTGCCGGATTCTAAGAGTAATGGAAAGCTATTGGAAGGTTTTAAGCCGACGACAGAAGTGATTTGATTTACCATTAAAAGAGATAATTCTGACCCTAGGGGAAGAGCTAACATGCAGTTGGGAAACTTGCTGGTTTCCAGGTGGACTTGGGAGGTTATGGTGGAAGAGATGAGAAATAATCGTATTGTGGATTTAGCAGGTAAATCCTCCCTATGCCAAGATTCTCCTTTCGGGGCTGAAACCTCGGAGGTTCGGTGTTTTATTTTTATAAGGGATATCATTCCCTTTTATAAGCTTAATTTAAATATGTCATCTATAAGTAATGGTAAACTTCTGAAGTAACATAAAAGTTGGTTTCTTTTCAATGTCTAACATTTGTGTTGCTAAGAGAAGATAAAGTTATGTTTTATCTGGGACTTAATGAACTCTTTTATGATTTGCTCTTATTAAAATTTCAAACTGGAATCCTGTAGCCCAGACAGTGAAGAAGCTAAAAGTTCTTGTAGCATTTGTTTAGGGGCTCATGCACCGAAGTCCCTTTCTGCTTAAAAAAATCTTAGCAAAATATTTTTACCATGTGTCTATGCAAGGAAATGAACTGAAATCACAGAATTTACTAAGGATAGATATGAAATCTAAATAACTAAGGCTACTTCAAAGGGTGTCCTCATAGAACCACCCACCAGCACTCAGCTTCAACTATATGCCTTTCCTGCTCTGTTGATTCCCCTTTTGGAAACTGTTTCATCGTTTTTCTCCCCATACACAAATTATCCAAGGCAGCTGTAACACTGTGGAAGGTCACCAACCACACAGTTTCTACTTAGAAATGAGCTTTGGTGGTCTTAGCTTTCAGAAAATGAGTACATGATACAGAACACATCATCTATCTCTCTAAGCATTCGTTTCCTTATTTATTTATTTATTTATTTATTTATTTATTTATTTATTTATTTATTTATTCTTTTGAGACAGAGTTTCGCTCTTGTTGCCAAGGCTGGAGTGCAATGGTGCAATCTTAGCCCACTGCAACCTCCGCCTCCCGGGTTTAAAAAATTCTCCTGCCTCAGCCTCCCGAGTAACTGGGATTATAGGCACATGCCACCACACCTGGCTAATTTTTTTTTTTTGTATTATTAGTAGAGATGAGTTTTCACCATGTTGGCCAGGCTAGTCTCGAACTCCTGACCTCAGGTGATCCACCTGCCTTGGCCTCCCAAAGTGCTGGGATTACAAGCGTGAGCCACCGCTCCTGGCCAGTTTCCTTATTGTTTAAATAAGGAGATTGGACTAGATAATTCTAAAACGATTTCCAGTTCCAAGATTTTAAAACTGCCCCTCTTCTGATTTTAACACATGGTCAACATAACCCTTTACTTTGTTGAATTGCATTTTTATGTTGATACTTCCCAAATCTATATCTCAAGGTCACATCTCTCTCATGCGGTCCATTCTCATGTAGCAAACTTCCCCCTGAACCTCTCCATCTATATATAGTATAGGCTCCTCAAACGCACTATGCCCAACATGACTCATACTTTCCCCAGTAAGTTGTTTGTTTTTCTGTATACTTTCCTCACCTTGTCTAAGCATTGCTTTCCCTTTGAGTCTTCTACCCGCCTTTTCTGCAAGAACCAACTATTTATCTTCCAAGACTCTACTAACAAATCAGCTTCCTATGTGAAATTTTTTCAAGCCCACTTTCTCCCCAGGTACAATCACCTACTACCTTCCATGACATGCTGAGTAGACTGGTATCAGAGCACCCACATGAGTTTACTGCACCTGTTTATTTGTGTGTTTACGTTTCGAATTCCTTGAGGGTAGTGATAGTTTTTATTTCCTCATGATCCTACCCACAGCTCAAAAAGTATTAATAGCAGGTGATTAACAAATATTGAATGAACATGGGAAAATGAAAATTCTGTAATGTGAGGATTGCTCCTGTCATTACCTTACCTGGCATATGTCCTCCACCAATAGTCTCATCAAGGAATGGAGAAGCCACTGGCTCTCTGGCTTCTTACCTAGTCTTATCTGCTCACCGACTTATGAAGACTCATATAAATGCCAGCCTTCATTTGATTATACACATCTTCCCGCTGTGGGAATTCAGCGTCCTTTTAGTGTCTATTCTGTTTTGCAGAGTGCAGATACCACATTTCCTGTTTCTTTTCTATCTTCCCTAGGATTAAGATTAGAATAACGAGGCCAAGCCCAGTGGCTCATACCTGTAATCCCAGCATTTTGCGGGGCCTAGGTGGGTAGATCACCTGAGGTCAGTAGTTCAAGACCAGTCTGGCCAACACGGCGAAACCCCATCTCTACTAAAAATACAAAAATTAGCTTGGTGTGATGGTGCACACCTGTAATCTCAGCTACTAGGAAGGCTGAGGCAGGAGAATTGCTTGAACCTGGGAGGCAGAGGTTGCAGTAAGCAGAGATCACACCACCTCACACCAGCCTGGGTGACAGAGTGAGACTTGGTCTCAAAAAAAAAAAAAAAAAAGAGGTGATTAAAATAATGATGTCTAGGCAGTTTCTTTCTTTCTTTTTTTACTTTAAGTTCTGGGATACATGGTGGTTTGCTGCACCTATCAACTCATCATCTAGTTGGTTTCTAATACTTGTTCATTCTTTGAACACCACATTTGACTCGGTTCTCTCTCAGTAATCAGCTGAAATTTTATTAAACACAGGAAATTTATATATAAACCAGCCTCATCATAACCAATTAACAAATGTACTTCCAGCTCCTCAAAATGTTAATGAAATTTACACCTAATACTAAGCTCATTCAGTAGGTATACTTGGATAAATAAGCTGTCAGACTTGAGTGGCTGAACATTTCTCAGCATCCTCTCAAAACACCTCCCACTCCCCGGTAAGGCTGGAAGATATTTGCTAAAGTGATTTATTTTAGCAAGGTCAGAAAGCCATCTGTGGATTGTAAAAAATGACAGAATTAGTTTTCCTTCCCTTAATGTTTTTTAAACTTCCTGGTGCTGTAGTAATTAACATGGAGGTCACATACAAATGGGAGACAAGTTTGCCTTTTAAGGGAAGTTTTTTCTGTGTGATCTACTGCTATCACACATCCTCTAAGGCTTATCTGAGATAACTAATGTTTTCAGGTCTGCCCTTGACCTTCCTTCCCCAAATGGGCAGTACTTAGTCACTACCAGTCATTTTCTTCCCCTGCCATCCTTCCTTACATTTGTTGATATAGTCAGGAACAACCCCTTGGAAGTTAGTGTATCATTGAAAAGATCACCAATATTTTGGACCAGGTCAGCAGGCAAGATTGAACATAATGCATAACCTAGTTTAAACCAACTATATGTCAATAATGATGATAATTATTATTATTCTTTATCAAACACTTTATTCAGTGTCATTGGTAATTACATAGTTAATGCATTCAATTCTTAAAACAGCCCTGTAATGTAAGGATTCCATACTAGCCACTTACAGCTGAGGAAAGAAAGGACTGGAGGGGTTGTCAGTTGTCTGTGGTCACACAGCCAGTAGATGGCCAAGTTAAAATTTGCATTCCTGCCTGTGCCTTTTCCATTTCACCAGTGCTTACAAGAAAATGTCCATGTCTTGAATGAGAAGGATTCTTGAGGAGATGTGCTTGAGACAAATGGTGACCTGTTCAGCAGGAATATAGCCCTATTTCTGTTGTCACTTAGTTGGAAAAAGATTCAGAAGGCTGAGATGTTGAAACTGTGCACATAATGAATTGAACAGAGGTTTGACTGACTCACATAGATGTTTCTTTGCCTTCCAGGAAGATTTCCAACCCGCAGCAGCTTCAGAGACCAACTGGGAATCTGTCACAAGCTCTATTTCAGTAAGTAATTTATTACTCTGTTGCAAGCAAAAGAAACGGATGGAACAGCTAAGGTCAACCCCAAAAGGACTTCACCTGCATTAAGGACCTGTGGCTTGACCAAAAGCTAGATCTCAAACAGGATGTGTTTCTCCGTTTCATTCAGGTTCCATTGATTATGTCAGAAACCCTTTTCCCTGTGTGTCAGAAAGGTTTCCAGGAACTGCCAGTATAGCATGGTAGGAACTAGGCAATAACTTAAATATTTTTCATTTTCAGAGCAGAGCATTCCAATTAAAGATTTGTCCAAGCATATCAAACATATCAAACTAGTTCATGGCCCACACTCAAGTGGGGAATTTCAAAATAGCTTTCGAATATTCCTGGGAAAGATGTTAACCTTTGCATTTTCAAGGGTCTTTTCAGACTTGAAAAATCCCAATGTTTACAGTAAGATAACTTAAGTGCAAATCAGGCATGTATTCTATTTTACTTGGATATAAAACTTCACTCACCCTGAAGCTGTAAAATGGTTCATGCTCCAGTTTTTCTCTAAACTTAGTTATTTCTCAGTATTCTGTCTCCTTATCCACTTTGCACAGAAATAACAGACCTTGTTTTCACCACTCCTATGTGTGGCACTTATGTAGCAATAAAATACAAGATAATAAATGCAATTGTTTACTAAAAGGTCAAGAACATAGAGAAAGCTTGCCCATGGTTCTGAGTAGGTCCATGTGGCTGAGTCAGAGTTGTTGTTTTTTTTTTTCCCTAAAATTGGTATGTTATCTTTTGCTCTCTGAAGGATTTTTTAAAAACTCTTTCATATGGCAGGATTCCCTCCACTGTGAATTATGTGACTATTTAATTCACCTGGTATGGTTGCTGGACTAGAACCTCATCTGATCAAAAGATCGGAGAGATCTTTGACGGTGATAATAAGTGTTTTGTGTGCTTTCGACAGTCCAGAATACATGCTCTGAACCTAACTTGGTGTAGGCAATCATTATCAATTAGATGAAAGTCAACACAAGGCAGATATGCTGAAGAGGTGCTCAGGGTAAGCAGGAGGGTCACAGTAGAGGCTGATAACTCAAGGCAGACACCAGCAGCTTTTGCAACCTTGACTGAGGGTCATGGGATGCTCCAGCTTCTCAGGCACCTTCGGCATGATAGCTCAGGGTTGTCTAATGCTTCTTACCCCAACCACAGAATTACAAGCCTTAAAGGACCTTCAACAAATTATGAATAACCCAGGTCCTTTAAAAGAGAGGCATTGTCTCATCCTTTTGGAGCATCTGGGGAAGTTCCCTGGGTCCAGATCCACTGCAAAAGCTTCTCGTTTGAGTTTCAAGTCTGGGTGTTGCTTAACTCACTTGTAAGACCAGAGCAAGCTAGTTTCTTTACTCAGAACTCCATTGTTCAAGAACTTTCTGGAGCAGGAGCAAGGGTCATTGGACTACCATTAACTTCTGTTTAAACCATACTTTGTTTTTGTTGGAAGTGGTTTTCCATTTTCAGAGCATTTCTTTTTTTACAAATTGTTATTATTTTAAATTAATGCAGTGAACTTCAGAATTGATTTTTATAAATACGTGACAAAAGCTGAATGAAATCATATTTACTGTTCAGCTGAAGGAGACACATTCAATTAGTTCTTTTTCTCAAAAATAGTTTTACAATATTTACCTCAGAAACCAAAATGTTCTTGTAGGTCTTATCAGGTCACCTCATCATTCATCAATTTTTCCTCAGCCATTGTCTTTGTTTCTGTCAACTGCCCTAAATCAAAACTTGAAAACAGCAGTAAAGCTCATACACAGGGACATGCTTGCATTTTACCTATGGTTTGGATTGACTCTTCAGCCTCATGTTAGAAGAGATTAAATTTCCTCCTCCCTTCTAAGGAACTGAGAGTTCCCCACAGCTTTCTCTGAGAGAGATGTCTGTGTACACACTACATTCTAGGCACTGCTGGGAGCCACCCTGGAAAACTCCATGCAGCCGCTTTCCCCAGAGCTGTCACAAGAAGCTTTCACTTGCGTGGGAATGACTTGATCGGTGTCCCTGTTTTTATTTCAAAAACAAGGGAAGCATTTTAATTTCAAAGATTTTTTATGTGCTGCCATGCTTCTAATTTGGTCAGCTCATTTTGAGTTTTTTGGTTCTTAGACCCACACTATTGTGACACGAGTCTACTTGTAATCCATCTGGTGCCTATTAGCCAGATAGACTGTAGATTATCCAGACAATACAAGTTAATGGGGATTTGGAATTATAGTCCTGAATTATAAGTCTTCTATCTCTAGCATGTGACCTCAAGAGAGATGTGAAAGACAGAAATGATGTGCATCAGTCAGGGTTCAGCTCGTATCAAGCAGACACACACACACACACACACAGACACCCACACACACTCACCTAGATTAAAGAGACAGCCTATCAGAAGCAGAAGGAACAAATATGGCTGCACCCAGATGAGAGCTATATAATATCAACAATATGACTGTAGAGGGCATCTTTAACATGGCTTAACTGTGATTAAATCTCTGGATTCTTCCATAATGTATGACAAAAACCATGCCTGCAGATAAATGATCATTATTACCTGGATACACCTGAACAGAATACAGAGTGGACTCATAAGGTAATGAATGTAGCATGGCAAGAAAGGTTTGTTCAGAACTTATTTTAACAAGGATGTCTGAAAATTAGATGTATGGTTTCTTGTAAAAGAAACAAAAAATAGAGCTGGCCTGACACATTCATCAGTCTATTTCACCCTCTTGCCCAACTCCCTAGACTCCCTTTCCCCTACAGGGAATATTTGAAAACTGCTCCTGAGTTACACCAATGGTAGATTAATGCTTTAAAGCCCCTTAGTTGTGTGAAGATGGACTGTTAACTCTGAGAGCAGATGATCATCAAATCACTTAGCAACCTTTGGACCTTGATTGGTTAAAGAGAGACAACATTGCCTGAGTGTAAGATTGTAAATTGTGGGCTTTGCTGTCTGGGACTCAATAGCACCTAATTTTTCTTGATTAGATACTACAGTCAAATCTTAAGGAAACAAGTTTTCATTAATTCCTATTTTCCCTTAGTGATAGGAGATTTTTGCCTTTAAGGGATCTTATTTGTTTGGTAGTTTCTTTAAAGACATTTAAAAATCGTTTGAGGCTGTGTGCTCTCTATTTCCTTGTTAGTGGGTCATGAATTTTAACAGAGATGTTTGAATCATGGCTCATTTACCTCTAGATTGTACAAGGGTTAGTGAAGTAAGTGCTTGGAAACCTCATGTGCGTTGTATTCCATGGCAAAATACATAATCCTTTCCAGGCTTTCAATGTTGTTGTGTTTCTCATTTTTTTTTTTTTTTATTATACTTTAGGGTTTTAGGGTACGTGTGCACAATGTGCAGGTTTGTTACATATGTATCCATGTGCCATGTTGATTTCCTGCACCCATTAACTCGTCATTTAGCATTACGTGTATCTCCTAATGCTGTCCCTCCCCCCTCCCCCCACCCCACAACAGTCCCCGGAGTGTGATGTTCCCCTTCCTGTGTCCATGAGTTCTCATTGTTCAATTCCCACCTATGAGTGAGAACATGCGGTATTTGGTTTTTTGTCCTTGCGATAGTTTACTGAGAATGATGTTTTCCAGTTTCATCCATGTCCCTACAAAGGACACGAACTCATCATTTTTTATGGCTGCATAGTATTCCATGGTGTATATGTGCCACATTTTCTTAATCCAGTCTATCGTTGTTGGACATTTGGGTTGGTTCCAACTCTTTGCTATTGTGAATAGTGCCGCAATAAACATACGTGTGCATGTGTCTTTATAGCAGCATGATTTATAGTCCTTTGGGTATATACCCAGTAATGGGATGGCTGGGTCAAATGGTATTTCTAGTTC
>NW_026652286.1:76406503-76611971 GCF_009828535.3 Hylobates moloch | reverse complement strand
ACTGTCCTGCACCCGCTGTTAGGCACTCCCTAGTGAGATGAAACCAGTACCTCAAGCAGAAATGCAGAAATCACCCGTCTTCTGTGTTGCTGGGGCTGGGAGCTGGAGACCGGAGCTGTTCCTATTCGGCCATCTTGGCTCCACCCCCTGTCAGCAGTCACTCCCTATTGTTCTCTTCCCAATGCCTGATAACTACCAATCTATTTTCTTTCTTATAGATTTTCCTATTCCAAACATCTACAAATAGGATAATAGAGAAGTCCTTTTCCTGCTTGGTTTCTTTACTTTAATATGTTTTCAAGGTCAAAAACTTTTTACATGAATCCAAGGCAAATAGGTAGAAAGGATTAAGCCACAGGTGTAAGGGTACATGAATTATTGAACCATTTGCATCTCCAGTGTGCAGTGTTTGTTCTTCCTGCTTCCCTGAATGTATATGATGTAAGAAACCAGTCCTGTCTCTAGATTCCTAATGATGAACTTATTAAGATATTTCTCACGGATAAGATACTTGAGTATTGGTTCTTTTCCAATGAAGAAACTTTCAAGCATGGGACAGGAGTCCAACTAAATTAACTTGATCTGATATTTGAGCTGCTTCGTTTCAATGAATGTTGTACCTGGTATCCCAGGCAAGCTCCCCAACATGAAGAAGCTACATTATCTGGGGTATATACACTATGGTTCATTGTCTCACACCAGGAAAATTTAGGACATGGACACACATGAGGAGTTTAGGAGTGGAGGCTTAATAGGAAGAAGAGAAGAGAAAGAGAAACAGCTCTCTCCGTGTTTCTCATTTAAAGAGTCTTCCTGAGAAGTTTTAATGGCAACTGGGATCACTAGCAAACTATAGCACTTTAAAAAAAATATGTTCCCCATGTGAATCCTCTCCTTTTAAGTCAAGAGAGCCAGTTTCATGGCTAATTATCTTTGTTGACAGTAAATAAGTTGGCGAAAGTGCTAGATTTTATGAAAATGTCTCCAGAGTAGATTCGTACATTGCTCACACATCATCTGCAATGCCAGGTGACCTGTAAAGGGGGGATGTGGAGGTTAAAAGTGGGAGAGTGGAATTAATTATCAAAACTAATGTGGAAGGAGTTTGAAATTTTGATTCCCACTATCATTTGTTGTTATGTGGATGATTTGGGACCATGAACCGAGAAACTGGATGACTTAATTTTATATATTTCTATCTAGTCTATATTTTTAGATGATTACAGTTAAGATAAACTGGAAGTTTTATGATCTACTTGGATTTGATTTACAAAAAAAGCAAATGATTATCTTTTTAGTAATTAATTGACTTTTATCCAAGAATATGGCAAGACAATACCATGTTGTTTTTACATGGCATTGAAACGTATGATGTCTTATACTCAGAAGACTGTTTATGTTCCTTCCGTATAGTTGAATGACTGTTGTATTTCACAGCAATGGACTTTTTCTGAGTACACTGAGCTGTATGTCACTCGTAGGGGGTATCCTATAACTCTCCATCAGTAACGGATCCCACTCTGATTGCGGATGCTCTGGACAAAAAAATTGCAGAATTTGATACTGTGGAAGATCTGCTCAAGTACTTCAATCCAGAGTCATGGCAAGAAGATCTTGAGAATATGTATTTGGACACCCCTCGTTATCGAGGCAGGTCATACCATGACCGGAAGTCAAAAGGTAAGAGACAGAGACTTGTGCATTCTTCATAAAGCAGATAGAAATCTTAACAGTACAAGCTGAGTATCCCTTATCCAAAGTATTTGAAACCAGAAGTCTTTTGGATTTTGGATGCTTTTTGGATTTTGGAATATTTACATTTATACTTACTGGTTCAGTATCCCTAATACAAAAATCTGAACTCCAAAGTGTTCCAATGCGCATTCCCTTTGAGAATCATGTTGGTGCTCAAAAAGTTTTGGATTTTGGAGCATTTCATAGTTTAGATTTTTGGACTAGGGACATAACCTGTAATAATGAGTAAGGATTAGCAGTACAATATATTTAACTCACTTAGATCAGGTGGTTACCATCAGTCCATTGTCATGTTTCACAGCACTTTCAAATGAAGTTCTGAGTTTTGCCCAAACTGTGTTTTTTTGTATCAGACTAAGAAGTGTTTGGTCCGGTGAAAGATATATAGGTCATAGTTTGGAGCTGGATGAGATCTTATAAAAATCATTTGAACCAACTTCTTATTTATTGGCAAGCAAGGCATTATTAGCCCCAATTTTACAGTGGAGAAAGCCAAGTCAGAGGAAGTAAGTAATTTGCCAATGTCTGTGTGGTTAGTTAGCAATGAAGAAGAATAAGGATCCTGGTCTCTTGCCTACAAGAACAGTGCTTGTGTAATTGATAGTTTTGCCTCTCTGATAGGTGTGAAGATTGGTTTAGTCCAGGGATGTCAGTGTTGGCAGGAGAGAACCCTATTAAAGCAACAGCCAAAACTTTGTTGGAAAATTTCAACTCTACCTTCTAGATCTGATATCTACTTGGTGCCTGGGTGGTTTATGTGCTTGAGATATAAATGTCTCAAGGCAGAGGAGAAGAAGGTCTGGAATAGTTTGGAGATGTGTGAGGGCACATATTCAATTAGAAACTTTAGCACCGTACAGTAAGGGGAGAACCGAGAGGAACATTCAGGCAGAGAGAACATCATGAGTTAAAACAATGCTTAAATTAAAAAAATAAATATCCAGGTCTTACATCTGAGTGATATGATCTTAGGATGAGAATGTTTATTGGCATGTAAAACTCAAATTAATAAAGATATGAAATATAGTTGCCTCTTATTGAATAAAACAATTACTTCTAGTCTGTTATGTCCTTGCTTTATTTGATAAGATTTGTTATAATTGAAATGTTCCCTAAAAGGTCTCGAAAGACGGTTTGCATTGTAGATGTAAAGGTGTTTCACCAAGATACAGCTTGTTTCCTACACTTTGAAATATTAAGAATACTTTTAAAAGCTGTGAACCTGGGCTGCTTTAGCACAACCATTTATAACATTTGGGACAAAATGACTAATTAGTTAACTCCTGCCTGGGCCTTCTGCTAAGAGGGGGACAAGAAAGTCACTGGTGGCCCTGATGTTATGGAGATACGCCATGTGCAGATCACTATAGCCTTGAACCTCTCCCGGGCTCAGGTTGGATTCGATTTAAAGAAAAAATTGCTTTTCTGTAAGACATTGCTGTGTTTGGATCTCTACTAGGTCAACTTAAAAGAAAGTAAAATATGCACATGTTTTGAAAACCCCAGAGGAAATTTTATATAAAAATAATATTGGACAAACGAGCAATAAAATCTGACTCTGTCTTCAGCAATTCAAGGGACAGCCCTTCTTGGCATCTTTTTTCTGGAAATATTAAAATTTTGAAATCACCTAAATCCATTACTTTTTTCCTGCTAGAAATTGTGTTGAGTTGGAGGCAGGAGGCCTGGATTCAAATTCTAACCCTACCACTTAAAAGTTTTTTGATTTATTTTTTTAGCAGGTACCCTGATCTCAATTTTCTTATTGGCAATGTGTGTGCAATAACACCCACTTCTGGGGACTGCTTCTGGTACCATCAAGAGCACCTGACACTTCATACGTGTTCAAAAATTGTTAGCTAGCTATAATGACTTAGAATTCTGAAATATGCTTGCATTACTTCCTTGGTGAAGCCTACCTTGTCCCTTGTTCTGTCCCTGTGATGTCTACCCACCCCCTAACTTGGTAAAGTTAGGAGCACTTAAGACACCACCTCACTTTATATGTCCTACTGCTGCACTGTTATTGTACCTTTGTGTTTCCTCTAAGAGGATCTGGGATCCCAGCACCTCCTATGGTTCTCCACTCTGGCTGAATATTTAATAACTGAGGGAGCTTTGAAAACCTTCAGATGCCTAGTCCCACCCCAGATACATTGACTCAGAATCTCAATGGGGTGAGACTGGGATATATATTGCTATTATTTATGGTTCCTAGGAGAGTGATCCTTAGAGACAGCCAATGTCAAGAAGCACTACTTTAGAGATTGTTCATCCTGTATCTGCAGTACTTGCAACGGTCTCTGACATATTTTAGATGCTCAGTTAATGTTTGTGGGATTGAATATATTACTAATCCAGTGTTAGCCTATTTCTAAAGTTTATAGAAACCACCCCATAGACTGGAGAGGGCAGCTTTATTAAAAATGTCTTTGGTTACCGAAATAACCTTGCAAGAGCATTCAAGGTGACATACTACTTGATGTTTGTGACAAAGTAAACATCGTCTCTCTCCCCTGCTGGCTTAGGTTCCATTTCTTAATCTCTTGTTTAAAATGGCCCTAAGGCATTTTTGTACCATTTAATTTAACCCTGGCAAGTCACCACTGTCTCTGCTCTTGTATAAATGTGCTGATTTAATTATTTATCATTCCACTGATGCTGAATCACCTGCATGTATCACAAAAACAAGGGAAGTCAGGTTTAATATTTCAGCTGGTATTTTCTGCTTTGAGAACTTAAAAATACAAATTCATGGCTTGTATCCCAATGTATGAGGAAGGGAGCAGTGAATAAACAGTGAAAACAGGAAAATAGCTATGGATAATGGAAGTCCATTAGGTGTCAAATAAAACTTTGCCTTTTCAGGATCTCCAAAAAGTCTCCTTCTGTCAGTATAATAATTTCTTAATGATGTTGTGCAGAAACAAGCTCGTCATTTATGAATATCTTTTGAGCATCCATTCTTCTGATTTGTCCAGAAAGATGGAAAGTGGCATTTTTCATGATTGCAAAGAGCAAGATTCTAAGATGACATTTGAATGTGAATATACAAAACATAGAGTTTTATGAACTCTGAAATAGAATGCAGACACACTGAGTAAAGAACTTATGATGAATCAGAAATATTTAAAATATGAAGGTTTATATTTTACAATTAAATAATGTGTTTTGCTTCTTTTTATTTAGTAGAAGGGAGGTGAGGTGGTAAGTGAGCTTTTTGTTCTCTTCAAGAAGAGTTGAAAATGGTGAATGCAAAAGAACAGTAAAAGTTTTGGTGAGGAAAGAGAGAGAGAGGAGACACATAAAATTACCAGGTATTGAAACCAGGATGTCAATGCAATAATGTCTACATTTTTAAAATTCACAAGTAATAGATAAGCTCAAACTTGTCTGTAAAAGCTTCTGGACTGAAGATAATATAACAAGTTAATAAATTCAACTTTCAGTTTCCTAGGGGGTAATGGAGAAAAGGGTAGCATATATAATTGAAATCTGTAGATAACTGTAGTTTCAAACCTAATTTTTGCCAGTAGTTTCAGCCTCATGCTTTTAACCTCAAAGCTGCCCAGAAGTTAATTTTTTAAAAATTAATGTTTTAAGTTCAAATTGCATTTACTTTTTATGGTAGATATTCTAACGAGTATAGGAAGTGTGCATAAAATTAGGTGAAATTATATGGGTATTCTTTCTGTAAGCTACATAAATACTCCTTAAATTGCTGTGTTACCACTGCAGTTTAACTAAAACTAAACTACAATTCATTTAAAACATATGCCTATGAATTTAAGGACAATGTATTCAGGTTCATAGCATAAAATTCAACATTTCTAAATTAAGAAATGATCAGCTGTGACTGGACATTAACTGAGAGGTGATTTATGAGGTAAACAATATAAGTAAGATCTGTTCTTTTTTTCTTATTCCAGGAGAACTTGGCTTTCTAGAATGATAGTGTGTTTGCCAAAGAAAAATCCAAGACATAATGGCAAGGAGGGAAACCTGTTTTCAAAGCTTGTGTTGTGATTAAAATATGAACAAAATTATTGGGGCATTCCAAATTAATAGTTTCAAACTATTAATTAAAATATATTGTTCTCCAAAAAGTAATCATTTTTAGATACACATGCTAAAATTCACATCCACTCCTCTTTTAAAAAGTGTTTTAGACTCGACACAGTGGCTCACTCCTGTGATCCCAACACTTTGGGAGGCCGAGGTAGGCAGATCGCTTGAGCCCAGGAGTGCGAGACCAGCCTGGGCAAAATGGTGAGAACCTGTCTCGACAAAAAATACAAAAGTTAGCCGTGCGTGAAGCATATGCCTGTAGTTCCAGCTGCTCAGGAGGCTGAGGTGGGAGGATCACCTGAGCCCGGGTAGTTCAAGGCTACCATGGGCTGTGATTGCACCACTGCACTCCAGCCTGGTCAACAGAGTGAAGACCCTGCTCAAAAAAAAAAAAAAGTATTTTAATATTGAGTGCAGTAAACATCTTGATATTAAATTAGTTCCAAATGATGACATTTGAAATATGTGATTTTTACAGACTCTAAATGGTTAGATGTTACAACTCTGGAACAGTTACCAACCCATTTCCAAGGATCTAATACCAATTCTATTATTTTCTCCACGATATTTTGCTCTAAGATCTAAAACAGTTGACTCTAATTTGCAAATTATTTACAGGTAAATAACTAGCATAAGAAACTGAGAAATAAATGAAATAGATGTTTTATATCGATATGTTTTCATTTGTTCTGAATTCTCTTAAGTCAGAATACCTTCTGTAAAAATTTTTTATCATTTATTGCTGTTTCTTTGTCATGCCACTGCATGCTAAACAGGAGGACACAAGCTTTGATTTTTCAAAAATGATTTCGAATGTAGGAAATTATTCAGAGAGCATTAACACATGAACATATTTTAGAAGCTGAGTGCTTGCAGTTTTCTCTGTCTGCCTATTTGATACCTGGGTTAAGAATTTGCCAAAAGCCTTTCACCGACACCAATGATGAGTCAGATCAGTCAGTCTTGAGATATCTGTAATTACTTCTCTGTAAATTAAGCAGGTACTGGTGACATCAATAGATAATAGAAATTAAAATAATTTGTGTTGCTTATTAATATTACATTATTGTAATAGTTTCCATTATTGAAAGATGGTTAGCTTCATTGCGTTTCCTGAACCATGTGGTATATTTGGTACCTTTACCAAGTGAAAGTTTTATTTATCAATATTAAAATTGTTTGGCATAAATTTAATAGAAATAGGGCAAAAGAAAGAAGGATGTTGCAGTGGAAAGAGCATGGACTTGAGAGTCAAACTAATTTGTAATAAAACTCTAACTCAAATCCTAAAATCAGTAGCAGTGGCCTTGGAGAAGTCACTTACAGACCCCTGATTCTCTATTTTCTTCTCTTTGTGAAATGGCTCTAATTATAAGCACTTTGCAATTTGTGTTAGGATTAGGTAATAAAAGAGTATCTAACACCCTCAATAAATGATAGCTACTGTTATTATTTGAATTGCTTACAAAACTCTGCACAGAACCAAGATATTTCTATTAATTGCTCTGCTGTCTTCCCTATAAGGCTCTAAGATAAGTAATCTGGAGAGCCTCACAGATAGTATTTGGCAAATATGGTCATATTTAAGTATCTGTATAATCAGTGTACTCATTAAAAGTTTACAAAATTATCTCCAAGTACTAAACTTTTCTGATACTATTTATCCAGAAATTTTCTGACACTATTTTGCTTACTGGATGTTTCTTCTGCTAAACTTTTCTTTTAAAGACTTTTGCCACTGTTCATGACTCGTATGATTTGTAAGTATCTAGCTGCCTCACTTACTCTGTTTGCCAGCAAGCATTCATAAAAACCATATTGTTGTTTATCATATTGTGTGTGTTTACGAGGGCACACACATGAAATATTTTAAGAAAATCTCAGCAGTGGGACAACTTTCAGTTATTTTTCCTCCTGGTGCCTGTGCCACCTCTGCTTTTATCCTAGATGCAGTTGTCCATCTTTGTGGTTATCCTAACCCCACCCTCATTATCAAAGTTATTCCCCTCATCTAGGCATGTAATTCAAATGCAAATCAATAGGAAAAATCCATTTGACAGTGGAAAGCCATAGGTAACTTTTAGCGTCTGGATGAACAAATGTGCATTTTCCACTGCAATTACTCTTGTTAAAGAGAAATGTGTGTTCCTTGTGTTGTCTGTATCAATCTTTTTCTGTGAAGCATTGGAAAATTATTATGGGATTGTTTTCCTTTATGCCCCACTAGACTTAAGGAGACACTACACTGTTCCTAGAGCATATATGCTTGTAGGCACTGCTGGTGCTGAGAGATCCAACTCACTGAGTGTCTTTGCTTGCTGATATAGTTATGCATTGTGTCCCCACCCAAATCTCATCTTGAATTGCAATCCCATAATCCCCATAATCCCCACATGTCAAGGGAGAAACAAGATGGAGATAATTGAATCATGGGGATGGTTTTCCCCATGCTATTCTTGTGATAGTGAGTCTCACAAGATCTGATAATTTTATAAAGGGCAGTTCCCCTACACTTGCACACATGCTGTCCCTCCTGCCACCATGTAAGACGTGCCTTTGCTTCTCCTTCACCTTCTGCCATGATTGTAAGTTTCCTTAGGCCTCCCAGGCAATGCATAACTGTGAGGCCATTAAACCTGTTTTCTTTATAAACTACCCAGTCTTGGGTGTTTCTTTATCGCAGTATGAGAAGGGACTAATACACTTGCAAAGGATAGTGTTACGTCTGATGTAATCAAACTGAACACACCTGATCATTGGCTTTTTGTATTTAGTTCAAGGTGGGCATGGCCTTCCATTCCTTAGTAATCACCAATTACAGAATCTCAGCTCCTTCTAGTTTTAGGTGCTTCTGATTTAAACTTCCTTCTTTGATCTGTGTTACTCACTTCAATAATAATGTGGGCACACCTACTGAGAGCTAGGATTTAGACCTGTGCTTCAAACACTCAAAACTCATTTAATCTCAACAAATTCCTTGGCAGGAGCTACTGTGGTTCCCGTTTTGCATAGTAAAAGAAAAAAATTCAGAAAGTTTCTGTGAAAGCTAGAAAATAGAGAATCATGACATGAACTTGGCCTTGTTGGCTGCAAAGCTCATGCTGTGAGCAACTCAATGGTGTTTAAAGCTCAGGGATTCATAGTCTAGTAAATGAGAAAAAGAAATTTTAAGACCTTCATCTCCTAACTTGTTTTTTTAAAAATTTTTCATTTCATAGATATACTTTATACATCACCCCAGGTCATGAATTCCCAGGGTTCAGAGAATTGCTTTATAATGGTGTCACTGCTTTCATGGCTAATTCAATGCCTTCCAGATATTCATTCAGTCATCCATTGATTTTCCAGTACATATGTGCTGAATGTCTACTTACGTCCAGTGGCTTTAGGCAAGTCACTTAAGTCCTCTGCAACTCAGTTTCTACATCCATCCAATGGGAATTGTAATATCAAAGATGAGGGTTTGCTATGAGAATTAAATGAAATTTGATTTTGTGAAAGCATCTCACAAAGTGCTGGATACATAGTAGTTGCTCAGTAAATTTGCATTCACTCATTGCTTCACAGTGCTTCTAAACCTTGAAAATCAGGAATTGTCTGATTAAGAATCTTTTACTGTGATTTAGGTTAATTTGTGTAAAAACAAGTGGTAAATGTTTTTATTCTTTAGATGTTAAACCCATATGTGGAGTCACAAAATTCAGTGTCTTTCATAATTTTAAGTTAAAGTATCCTGATAGTCCCTCATTAAAACTTATAAAATAATAGTTCTTTCCAGATTTATTTGCACTTCTGCATTGGGATTGAAATGTGAAAACAGTTTTCATAATTATGTGCTGATTTATAGAAGAGGGTATCTGAAAATCACAGTGAGGTTGTAATATTCATAAGGATGAAGACTCCTCCTGGTGAATTTATGAACCTTGAGAAAGGCTGAGAGCCCCTGGTTGCTTAGTACAAAAATAATACAATTATTCCTATAGTCCCCTCACCTCCCACCCCATCCCAAAGCATCATAAACCTAGTGTTGCAACATTAAAGGGAAATGTTTAGCACTTTTCATAGCAGATTATGGCACTGTCTCCCATTTGACAAAGGCAATGTTCCTTAGCACCTTGATGTTTGTATCTGAGAACCAGTCTTCTCAAGACCACGCTCTACCATGCATGTGTGCCACTCCTTCTATATTTCACGGATCTTAGTGCCAGTCATCTCATGCATCATGGTTCATCCTTGGCAGAGCTGGTTCTAAATCCTAGTTTCTTAATTCTAACCTAACACTTTTGCACTACACCACATTCTAGACTAACCTTGAGATAAGATCCAAACATTCAACATATAAAGTATTAATAATACTCTATGCATTCCTGAAAGATAGTTGGAATTGTTTTGCCTTTATGATAAAAAATTAAACTGAAAAAATCCATGGTTTATCTGATTCATTCAGGTAGTAATTATTGAGTGTCTATTTCTTGCAAAGGGAATCTGGCACAAAGACGATGTTGTGCTTCCTTCAGCAGCACCTTGCTCCTAATCGTTGAAGTCAAATGGTTTTAGAAGTGAGCTTGAATGAGCTGCATTTGGTCCTTACACTAGGGACAAAGTCCTAGAAGAGAAGGGATAAAAAGATGATTAGCTCTCTATCTCCAACAACTTTTTTAGTTCAATAGAAGAGAAGCACCTGAATATAGATGCGTCTTAACTTTTGATGGTTTTACATCCCAATAAACACATTGTAAGTGGAAAATATAGTTAAGTCAAAACCACATTTAATACACATAGCCTACTGAACTTCATAGCTAAGCCTAGCCTACCTTAAACATGTTCAGAACACGTATATCAGCCTACAATTGGTCGATATTATCTAACACAAAGCCTATTTTATAATAGAGGTTTAATAGCTCATATAACTTATTGAATACTCTACTGAAAGTGAAAAACAGAATGGTTTTATGGGTGCTCACCATTAACATACACAGCTGAAAGCACCATCAAAAAGTAAAAAAAAAAAAAAAACATGTTGAACCATTGTAAGTTGGACTATCTGTAAAGAAAACAAAGCAAGGTCTATGAAGTAAATGCTATAATAGAGGGCAGAAAAAGTGTGGTGAGTACATAGAGAAGGGGTCATAGGAGATGTAGAGTGAATATGCCTTTTGACTTGAGCTCTAGAAGATTAAAATAATATAGCAAGCTGAGATGCCAGAGAAAGCAAAACAGAAGAACAAGAGCATGGTTTTCAAAAACATCATGGCCCTACTTTGAGCGCTCATTCTCTCGTGCCATCACCATGTGGTAAATATGCACTAGTATGTAGGCTGCTGCTGCATGCCTGCTAAGAGTTTATAAAGAACTTTAGCATTATAAAGGCTAGACCTTGTAACAACAACAATAAAATGATTACTGGTGCCAACATGGCGAAACCCCATCTCTAATGAAAATACAAAAATTAGCTGGACATGTGGCACACACCTGTAGTCCCAGCTACTCAGAAGGCTGAGGCAGGAGAATTGCTTCAACCCGGGAGGCGGAAGTTATGGTGGGCTGAGATCATGCCACTGCACTCCAGCCTGGGCAACAGAGCAAGACTCTGTCTCAAAAAAAAAAAAAAAAAGAAAAAGATGACTGGCTATCTTCAAGGATATGCAGCAGTTTAATTGGATTCTCTGACAGTCTGTGGATGATCAAGAGAAAAAAGCATGTGATGCATCTGTCAGAATGAAGATTGATGAATGGCCAGCACAGTGAAAGCCAAACTGATAACTTAATGTTTAGAGACTGACTCAAGGAAACCATCCTCTTGTTGACCAAAACAAGCAGTAAATTATTGTGCATGTGGAGAACAAAGGTGCTTTCCCATGTTCAAAGTGAGGAGATTATTTTGTTTCACAATGAATTTTTGTATTCACAAAAACAGACTTACCTTTACATACCTTGATTTTGACCCAGAAAGGCACATTTTGGACTTCTGTCTGCCAGAACATGTAACTTGTACAAAATAATAAATACGTTTCACTTTAATAAGGAATAGATTTTTAAATGTTTATCTTAAGCTGATCACCACCCATGTTGTTCTTGCCAAGTATGTGAAATATTATATTGGTTTTATCTGTCCTACAGAAACTAGAATCTCTAGGATCCTGGCATTTGTTCCCGCTGAGGACAAATCATTGCTATCAATCCATTCAGCTCCTAGATGAGGCAAGAAAGGGTTCAAGGAGAAATGAGGACAAAATGAAGAGTGCGCATTGGCCAAAGTCCACTCGGTTCAGATAAAAGGATGAAATGTTATATAACAATACCAAAGACAAAAGTAGACTCTGAATAGCTGCCTGGTTTATTAGTCAGAACTGAATAGATGGATGAGGATACACAGGAGCTCATGCTTGGGTATGTGTATTGATGACATTGTGAAAATGATAGGTTAGTGCCTATGGGTGCACCTAGGAAGCCAGGTCATTTGCACAGCAAGGTCCGCTGGTGGGAAGACTTCAACATGGCTTGTGGAAGCTGCTCTCTGAACCCTCCTTCAAATCTTCACACTGGGCTCATATGTACAAGAGGCATGAAGGGGCCTGGATTCAAACTCTGGCTCTACCACTGACTGGTTGTATGGCTGTGGACAAGTTTTTTTTTTTTTCTTAACTTTTCAAAGGCTCAGTTTCCTCAACTGCAAAAGTAAGAGTAATGATTATATGTAATTCATAGCATTTATGAGTATTTCATGCACTCATGAACACAGTACTTAGTAGTCTAGATGGCCAGGATCAAAAAGAACGGGTTGACTCTCCTTCCTCCCACACCTAATATTAGAAACTATAAAAGGGTGTGCATTCACATCCCCATTCTAGAGCTCAGATTCCAGCATTCTTATTACATCTCAAAGCACCTCTGTGATTAGGCTGCACCTAGAGGCAGGGGCTGCAGAAGGAAAAGTGCTCCCCTGTGCACTGTGCAGCACCCCACACTTGAACAGCATGTCCAGAGGAAGTCTTTGGGGACAGGGGAGCCTTCTTAGCCTTTCCAGAAAACTGCCTGTGTGAGGCCCAAAAAACTTAACTGATGTCAAAGAGCCTTGATAAAGCAAGACTAACATTCAAAATGACAGAAGAAGAGGGATTATTCCATGATGTAGACTGGGATGAAATAAGGGACGTTAGTTGAAATTAGTGGGCCCTTGAATTAAATTTGGAGCACTCCTGCTCCTCTGAAATGTTCAGCTATGGAGACTGATGCAGGAATGGAAAGGGCAGCCCCTCTCTCTGGGTTGACACCACTTGGCCTGTCTCCCGCCCAGAAGTCTCACTCCAGAATTTCCTTCTAACCCAAGCACCAGAAACCTTAATTGCTGCTCAGCCTCTGTCTGGCTCCTTGTTCTGCTGCACTGACTTATCAGTCTTCTTTGACTGGAAACTCAATATCCCCTGCAGAAAGTCTGCAATCACGCTTTGAAGTTATTTGCATCCAGTCAGAACAACCTTTCAGTTCTAGTTCTAAACTGAGTGCCTTGGTGGTTTCAATCGCCTGATATGTAGGGCAGGTGGATTCTACAGCAGTCACACTGGGCCACAGTTCTTAGTGACATTAGTGAACTGATGCATAAAACTGACAGAATTGTGAATCTCCTCATGGTGAGTAAGAAATGGAAGTAACCAATGCTAGTCAAAGAGTTATACAATGTGAGGAGTTTGGTTTCAAATAGAATGAGGCTTACATGCCTTCTCCTGGTTTGTGGAGGGCACTTTGGAGTTTATTGGAATTCCCATAGGGAAGGCATGCTGTACTTTGTCTTGAGTGTCTTCTGAAGATAAGGATGTGGCCATTCACCACCCAACCCCGGTTCAACATCAGACAGGAAAGTCCAATACAGCCCTTATAACATTGGTCGTCTTCCTTCAACTAATGGCTTACTGACCATCCCTCTATTCTGCTTAAAGTGACAGAGACTGTGGAGCAAAAGGAAGAAAGGCTTCAATTCCAGTTTTACCATTTACTGTTAACTCTTAGCAAATAATACTCACTTCAAATGGGGGGGGGGGGGAACAACTAAATGTAGTCATATCCGTAAGGTTATGACATAGTTTAGCAGAGGGCTGAACTAAAGCCTAGACTCAGTGCTGCTGCTTGCGTCCTGTCCCTCTCTGCCTTCTCACACATCACAATCCCTTCCTGCTAATTGTACCTCTTTAGTCCTCCATGTTAGACAAATATCTTCCCATTATCACAAGCAGCAGATTTGGCCCTCTGCATCAGCCCTGTCCACAAGCCCAGGAATGCACAGGCCAGCATCAGTATTTATCTCAAGGTGACACTTGTAATGGATGATTGCTGCACTTCTTAATCCATTTATGTAATCCTTTCTGCTTTGCTTGCAGTTATTTTCAGGGCTTTAGCAGCAATGAAATGGTTCCTTTCCCAAGACAGAGTTCATTCAGTTTAAATCTGGATTGATTATAGCTAAAGTTATGACATGTCTTTACAAAGGAAGAAAAAAACAGCAATAAATTATGCATAGTGATTATTTGGCATTTATTTAGTTCCCACAGTATCCTGGGCTCAGCATATGACAATTGGGGATAAATCCCTGCCCTTGAGAATCAAAGCACAGTTGTGGATATAAAAAGACAAACAGGGATGCGGTTAGTGGACTCATGGTCCACACTTGTTCCTGCAATTTTCCTTAGATACATTCTACTGACACTGTTCTTGACTTTTGACCTCTACTCCCTAAGGCTTTTTTTTCTTCCTTCTCCTTAAGCAGTTTTGGTTTAAGCCTAAGACATTTACCAGGGCTAGAGTTTAGAATGAACATGGTGATATCTGCCTAACATTCATGAGATTCCTTCTGTGGTGGCCTGGTGCACACAAGGGCGTGCATTGGGAAATGGTGGTGGGTCCTGTGCAGACAAAAGTACTTGCTTCTAACTGTGTTCTTGTGAGAAGATACTCATGTATGTATGCACCAATAAGAGGATTTGGCTGCCAAATGGATGGATAATTGGATGGACTTTGAGAACACGAAATCAAATCTAATTTATGTAACACAATAATACAAATTGAATTCAAGTAAATATTTATGACTTCGCTTTGAAAATATTGTGGTGCTTTTAGTTCATAGAAGTCCCACTGACCATATCCCTTGATAATCATTTATATAGAGCAATGTCCAAAGAAGAAAAATAAAGAGGGAGAAAGATGTAGTAGATTTTTAAATTTTGTCCATTCGACTTTAAAGGAAAAGAATGTGAGAGGGGGAGATTCAAATGAATCAAGATTAATAAGAATAGCTGGCATTGAGTGCCAGGCACGTTACATTCAATTCTTCAAATGATTACATGTTATAGATGAGGAAGCGGAAGTTCAGAGCCATTAAATAACTTTCCAACTAAAAGGAAACATAGCCATGATGTAATTGAAGGCAGTTGTAACTTTACTGCGGCTCCCAAGCACTTAACCACTATGCTATACTGCCATCTAGGACCCATTGCACAAATATGCACCATATTCACGAAAAAAAAAAAAAAATCATTTTCTCTAACATGTTGATTAACTTCGAAGTTAAAAATAAAATTAAAACCCTTTTCTTTATTACATTTATGTGTGAAATTTCACTGCCAGGTAAGTATAATACAATTGTTGCCCCTAATGTGTCCTAGATATAATTTAAACTATATTTAAGTGATGGCTTAGAGTCAGGATTTATTTAGAATGAAGAAGCAATTTATTTTGTCTTTTTGAAGATAAAGGCAATTATTTTAATTTGCCAAATGTTTCATTTTCTTTCCTCTGAACTTTTTTTGCATAAAGAAGATGCAAGAAAATTTGAACCAAGACATGAATTTTAGCCAAGGTTTTTGTTTTGTTTTGTTTTGTTGTTGTTGTTATTTTCAAAGCGTAGATGGGATCAAGAGAGAAATTAGGTCTTTTACTTTAGGTTCCCAGTAATTGAGAGCCTGAGGATGGATTTAATCCCGGGATTAAGGTTGTCCTCACAGAATCTTCCCACTCTATTCCCCAAAACACATGCTGCGCAATTGTGCTTACTGTTGTGTTTGCTTACACAGTGCGTGTATTTGTTTACAGTTGACCTGGATAGGCTCAATGATGATGCCAAGCGTTACAGTTGCACTCCCAGGAACTACTCGGTCAATATAAGAGAAGAGCTGAAGCTGGCCAACGTGGTCTTCTTTCCGCGTTGCCTCCTCGTGCAGCGCTGTGGAGGAAACTGTGGCTGTGGAACTGTCAACTGGAGGTCCTGCACATGCAATTCAGGGAAAACCGTGAAAAAGTATCATGAGGTATGTCATTCTTAGATTTCTTGTTGCAATGCTTAATCTATAGGATTCAGGAAAACAGGGCCATTGCATACAGTTGTTCAGATTGTTCACTGCACAAGGGCACCCAGCCAGGGTTTGATTAGGAGCAGAAATTCTACCCACACTAGGTTTGCCAAGCCAAGTGCCCTGATGACAGGTTAATCCTATCCTGACGAAGGCACTGTTTTTTCTAATTTGAACAATACACCATGTGGATCAACATCAACCTTGTTAGAATATATAATCAAATATGTGATATAGTAATTTCAGAGCTTGACCTCCTTGCAGAAAGACAGAAAAAAAAAGAAATATGATGTTATTCATTTACAGGATATGACTGCACAATCTAATAAGCAAAACGTTAATTCAATTATATCATTTAATAAATTTGGCACAATAAAGATAGCAAAATATAAATTGTCAAAGATCTTTTTATTTTCTAAATATGAAGTATGTTTCAACTGGAAATGCTGAGTTTATTCTAACTATTATTAAGTGCTACTCAGGGAATCAGCTCTTGGATTATGCAAAAATAGACAAAAGTAAAAGAATATAGGAGGAACAAAAACTTAAAGAGGGCAATAACCTTAATAATAGTAATAATGGCATTTATTGCTTGACAAAAACTATTGTAAGTAATCATTAGCTCATTTAGCACCCCATCGACAATATTGTAAAAATGTTGCTAGTTTTATTCTTTTTTTATAGGTGAGTAAACTGAGCCCTAGGAGGATCAGTAAGTTGGCCAGCATGGCCTGGTCAGTAGATCACAGAGCCAGGACTCCAACTCCAGTCCACTGGTTCCAGGGTCTATGATTTTTCTTATCACTAGTAATATATAGCACTTTATTGAGCATAAAAGATAGGCCGGGTGCAGTGGCTCACGCCTGTAATCCTAGCACTTTGCGAGGCCGAGGTGGGTGGATCACCTGAGGTCAGGAGTTCAAGAACAGCATGGCCGACATGGCAAAACCCCGTCTCTACTAAAAATACAAAAAGTAGCCAGGCATGGTGGCAGGCACCTGTAATCCCAGCTACTCAGGAGGCTGAGGCGGGAGAATCACTTGAACCCAGGAGGCGGAGGTTGCAATGAGCTGAGATCGCACCATTGCACTCCAGCCTGGGTAAGAGAAACTCCATCTCAAAAAAAAAAAATTATATTAGAGAGAGAGAGAGAGAGAGAGAGAGAGAGAGAGACAGAGTAGACTGAAGAGGAGTTAGAGCTGTTCCGTGACATAGGCAGCAGCTCTAATTACTTTATTATTGTGGAAACATGTGCAAGTCACTAAAGTTTAGACTCAGTTTTCCCATATGTGAAATGAGACTGAGAAATTAATATATCAGATAACCCCTTCCAGAGTTGCTCTGAGGGTCAAATAAAATAATGCATATGAAATATATTTTGCAAGATGTTAAACATCATGCAGAAATATGTTTTAAAATATAAACTAAAATATGAAGCAAACATTATTGTTAGGAATTACTGTTTGAGTTGCTCTCCATCAGCGCCCACAGCAATCCCATTACTGGGTATATACCCAAAGGATTATAGATCATTCTGCTATAAAGACACATGCACACATATGTTTATTGCAGCACTATTCACAATAGCAAAGACTTGGAACCAACCGAAATGCCCATCAGTGATAGACTGGATAAAGAAAGTGTGGCACATATACACCATGGAATACTTTGCAGCCATAAAAAAGGATGAGTTCATGTCCTTTGCAAAGACATGGATGAAGCTGGAAACCATCATTCTCAGCAAACTAACACAGGAACAGAAAACCAACCACTACACGTTCTCACTCATAAGTGAGAGTTGAACACAGGGACACAGGGAAGGGAACATCACACACCCGGGGCTGTCAGTGGGTTGGGGGTAGGGGGAGGGATAGCATTAGGAGAAATACCTAATGTAGGTGATGGGTTAAAGAGTGCATAAAACCACCATGGCACGTGTATACCTACGTAACAAACCTGCACGTTCTGCACAAGTATCCCACAACTTAAAGTATAATAATAATTTTAAAAAGCATCCACCACAACAAAGGAATAGATAGTTCTCTCTAAACAAAATCTCCAGCTTTGTAAAACTGTTTTTTGGAGGCTTTTGTGGTGGTGGTGTTGTTTTGGTTTTGATTTTTATTCTGAAAACAACACAAAAGTCGTAATAAGTTAGGAGGTAACTTCTGGATTAAGCAAAAATGAGTATGTAGTAATTGATATTTTCAACTTAGAAAATGTAGGAAATTGTTCCACCATGACCATACTTACTTCAGACAGGGAAGCATTATTTTAGACCCACATGGAACATATTTTCTTAGTCATAAGAATTGCTTACTCCACCCCACTGTTTTCAAAGGAAAAAAAAAATGTTCTCATATCTAGAGAATGCTATCATCTATGTTCATTGTGTTTTATTTTTGTATGAACTGATGAACTCTAGATTGGATGTCGTCCTTCACTTCTAAGAACCTGAATTTTATAACTGTTAATCATACCCCAAGGATAAATGCAGAATGCAGTAATCAGGTTATAGTTAAAATAATCTAGGAAGTGACAAGGTCTCTACCTAGTAGTAACTGTGAGGAAGAACATTCGAGGTCAGGGCTTTGATGTATTTGTGGAGTGCTTTATTTTTATCTTCACTCTATGCTCAGATAGAATTTTTAGCTTGATTTAAAAAATTACTTATTGTGGGAACAGCAGAGTGAACCATAGACCCCCAAAGACCCTTGCCTCCCAGCCAGTTAGTTCTGAAGAACACTGAAGGCCTGGCTACCCTCCTCCTCTTAGTTCCTTTCTTGTCTCTCCACACAATAATCATTACTTGCAAATTTCTGTTCTCAGTTAATGTGTAGAGGGGAAAACTCTTGATCTCTTTGTTCAGTCACATGAGTGGGTTTGAAACATTGGCATCCTTTGAAACTGTATCTAAAGCATCTCTTTAAGACATGTGTCCTAATATTTTTACTTCTAGAACTCTGCAAAGCTCTATAAAATCACTCTGCCAAGTGCTGGACAACAGGAAAAATAAACATCCATCACCAGCCAGTAACTGCTTACCTGGAACAAACACTCCTGTCATATGCCCCTGAGACTCCTGAAATACCTTTGAGATGTGTCACAATTATCACTGTCAAGTGCCCTGTGGGAAATAGCAAAAGGGTTATTCCATTTCTAGAAGTAGGGGTTGCTTGAGCCTAGTCTCATTAGGGAAAAATTCTAGTCCTTTATTCTGAGTTCTGTGTGTGTATTCTTACCTCTGAGAAATGAGAAACCAGTTTCCCCAGCTCATGGTTGCAACTGATGAGATGTGAAATGAGTTTCTGTGAAAGATGAGCACCCTTAAGGGGGTAATGAGACCTTGTCACATAACAGGCTTGTGTGATTCTCCACAAATATTTCATTGCTCAACCTTAAGGAATTTAAATCCGAGAAACTGGAAGCTTCTAACGAAGCTAATATCATTGCTTTTTTCACAGGTCATATTAGTTCTCCTGTAGGGTTTTGAGCAGTTTTCACTGTGCAGTAAAATGTGACTATCTTTATTATTTCTTCCTCTCAAAAGTTTGTAGGTACCCTGTTGAAGTATTTTTCCTCTTAACAATCATTCTATGCTTCTTGGAATGTACTAGATATAGAGTCGGAAAAATACCTTTTCTTCTACCCTTCCTAGGTTCATGGCTTAGGCCACTCTAACAAAAGACAGAATAACAAAGGAAAAGCGTACTCATTTATTGAATATGTTTTACATGACACAGAGGCCTTGGTAAGGAAGTAAAGACCCAAAAAAGCGGTTCAACCTGATAATTTTTTACAGTAAGTTTGATAAAATGTGGATAGTTGTGGAGAAATATGATAGGGCAGAGTATGATCTAATGGTAATAAACTGGGGAAAATTAGCAAGGCCTGTTTGTTCAGATTCTTCTTTGTTCTGCCTTTGTCTTTGGAGATAAGGATTCTTAGGCCAGGAGCAGTGGCTCATGCCTGTAATATCAGCACTTTGAGAGGCCAAGGTGGGATGATCCCTTGAGGCTATGAGTTCAAGATCAACCAGGTCAACATAGCGAGACCCCCATCTCTACAAAAAAAAATAAATAAATAATAAATAAATAAATGAATTATTTTTAAGTAGCCAAGTGTGGAGGATGTGTCTGTGGTCTGAGCTACTTGGGAGGCTGAGGCAGGAGAATTGCTTGAGCCCAGGAGTTCAAAGTTGCAGCAAATCATGATCATGCAACTGCACTCTAGCCTGGGTGACAGAGTAAGACCACATCTCAAACAAAAAGGCGGGGGAGAATTCTTCTTTCTTCTGGGTATAACAGGGGCACCTCTCACATGAGGGTCTTATGACTTGCTACATGGGAAGGTCAGAAAATCCTAGGTTTTATCACCTCCTTCAGGATGGAGGGTGAGGGGAAGGTCAGAGTGATCTTTCTGCTTTTCTTGTTTTTTCAGATTCCTTCAGCTTAAAGCATTTGGGAGTACAGTGTCCTGAAGCCCATCATAGGATATAAAAGATAATTTGGGTAGTGATTTTTGTTAAAGGGAGGATTCCAGAAAAACATATTGTGTAGACAATTGGAAGAAACTATTATTTCAGTTCTCTTCTCTTGATAGTGTATAATGAAGGAACAGGATATTCCCTTGAAGTATAGTGACCTATTAAATTATTACTCACTGTTTCTCATGATTTGGTGCCCTGGCTGTATCCATTTAGTCAACAGCCAAAAACATAGGAAGCATCAGAGAGGTAAAGATAGATGTTAATTTCCTCTGTTCTTCCTCTCATAATTTTGTCAGGATGCTTGACATAACCACCTGCACTGTCTAATAGATCTTCCTGTAGTGATAGGAATAACCTATATTTGCAGTGTTCCATATGGTAGTCACTAGCAACATGTGGCTATTGGGCACTTGAAATGTGTGTAGCACAAATAGAAACTAAATTTTTAATTTTATTTAGTTTTAACTAGTTGAAATTTAAATCACCACACAAGGCCATGACTACCTTGTTCAATGGCACAAGCCTAGACCTATCTCTGATTCTGGCACATTTATAGCATCTAGAATCATTTATCCATCTGGACAAAATGAAAAAAAAAATGACTTCTTCTTGTTTTAAGGTAGAATTTTGTATTAAACATTTGCATTTTATCACAGTTTAAGAGTTAGGAGATGTGTTAATAAATTGGTACAGATTATCCTCAACTTAATGATGGTTAGATTTAGATTTTTTTTTTTTTTTTTACATTTCAATGGGTTTATGGGGGGTATTAATGCATTTTCAACTTAAAATATTTTTAACCTCCAATGGGTTTATCAGGATATAGCCCCATCATAAGTCAACTAGCATCTGTATTTATACATGAAACATGAGGTTAGAGTAATACACTGTTGACCTTCAGATTTGAGGTAAAAGAATAGCACTTTGTTTTTACATGTTTGAAACATCTGTTATTGAAAAAAAGGGTACCTAAATTTTCAAATTGAGACCAAAGCAACAGAAAATAAATTTTGCGCAAGGAGTTTTCATTCTCTAGCAATAGGGAGGGAGTTTTTGGGTCATGGTTATACCTAACCATAACAAAAGTCAAGAAAATCTCTTTTCTATTATTTTTTTGGAAACCTCATAGCTAGAATGTGTGGAGTCCCTCTGCCTCTTGTCCTTTCTCCACCTTTGAGTGAAGCCTCATGGTCTGTGGTGTTTTCCTACCAAGAGAGGGCAATAGAGCAGAAAACTTCCAGGACTAGAAAAGATGTGGGTTCTGGTTCCAGCTTTGCCACATGGAGGGGCAACTGAGGACCAGCCACTTAAAACTTCCCAGGGCCTCAGGTTTCCTCACTTAATCCCCATAATAACCTACAATTTTGAGTTCCCAGGCAAACCTGAAATTACATCATATTCATTATCTGCTGTTACACTTTATCCTGCCCCCGAAATCTTATTGAAATTGTGTAAGTAATAAAAACAAATTGGTGGTTGAAATGCTAGGTAAATGCAAAAAGAATAAAGATATGATCCAGAACAGTAAATGTTTATAGACTGCTTATAAAAAAGTTAATTCACTCATCTTGACAATGGCAATGATAACACCTGTGCTTCTTACCACCTGGGGATACTGGGTGAATGAAGGCATCTGAAGACTATAAAGTACAAGACAGATGTGGGTGGAATTAGATGAGAGCCTGGTCTGGCTTTCTCAGTTCTGATTACATTTCTTCCCTGATGACTCACTTACAAGTTCGTGAACTCCTTGTTTAAGTATTACAAACTGCACACCCTCTCCCTTCTCAATCTAGCTTCACATCAGGCCTTCCTGCCAAAGCGGCAAACTTGCCACATGGGGCAAGGTGCTCCCCAAGCAGACAAGGCCCATTTGTGTCATGAATGATACCCAATGCTAATGCCATGCTCTGAAATTTAGTGCCCAGCCAGGCTTTCCATTATGTTTTCTGCAATGGATAGGCTGAACATGTAGTCAATAATCCTCTAAGGTGCTGTCAAAATCATTTAACTATTTAGTTTTGTAAAGTTAAAACTGCAACCGAGTACACCTCATAGTAACCCTAGAGTCTCACAGAAAGCATCTATTTGAAGTAAATATGCACAGATGTCATGATTGCATTTTCAAAATTCATGAGCATGTTATAAACCCCCACTATAACCCAGCTTTTTGTCACCTTCAAGCTTAACTTCTTAGTATAACAGTGTTGAGCTGTTTGTCATTTATGTCTTTTTAACGGAGTACTATGTCTTTGGGACTTGATATCAGTCCTTCTGTTACAATGCCAGCCACTGCTGTGATTATTGCCTGCAGGTTGAGTAATTACTCAGGGAGAAAATAATATGTTATCCCTTCTCAAGATATTTTTGCTTGTAGTCACTTAGGTTTCAGAATAATTCACTAGCATCCCTTAAAAATATTGACTCTGTGTACATTTTTTATAAAGGCTATAAGCATGAAAGAGATCAAAAGAGAAGCTTTTTTTTTTTTTTCCCTTGAGAAACTGTGTGTGCTGAAAACAGCCTGCTTTAGAAGTTAGGAAGAGGTCGGGCGCAGTGGCTCATGCTGTGATCCCAGCATTTTGGGAGGCTGAGGCAGGCAGATCACCTGAGGTCAGGAGTTCAAGACCAGCCTGGCCAACATAGCGAAACCCCATCTCTACTAAAAATGCAAAAATTAGCCAGGCATGGTGGCACGTGCCTGTAGTACCAGCTACTTGGGAGGCTGAGGCAGGAGAATCACTTGAACCCGGGAGGTGGAGGTTGCAGTGACCCGGGATCACACCATTGCACTCTAGCCTGGGCAAGAAGACTGAAACTCCATCTCAAAAAAAAAAAAAAAGGAAGAATCTTAAATAAACTCTTAATGATTTGGGTTTATATAATGCATTTGTCCTGAAATATGTACTTGTGTTCCTATGTCAGCCATTAATTTGAGAACTGTTACAAGGCCTTAACAGCCTTTTTTTATATTCCCAATAAACAAGAACCCGACTCAGCAGATAGCTTTTCTGCCTGGTATTGTTTTATTAGTGTAAATAGCTTTATGGTGAAAATTTATTCAGAGGTTTATTGGCAAGAAGGTGAGTAACTGTAGTTAAATATCTTTTGTGATGAGGTAATTTGCAAAACTGAGCATCTTTGATTTTGTATGGTGGTATGAAACCCACCAATTGGCTCAGTCACACTCCATTTAGTGGACATCAAGTTTCCCTGGCTTTGTGTGGTTTTCCAGAGTGGAGAGGAGTCAAGATCCCTATTTGCACCCATAGGTGTTAAGAAACAGCTGGTTGCCCCCCAGTGGATTTGTTATTTCTGGTTGTGTGCTTGCAGCTGTGAATCATAGCTCAGAAAATAAGAAAGTGCTGTGTGAGGGTACCTATTAACAAGTGCCCTTCAGCTCCTATAATTAATTCAGTGTTCCTTCCCTTTAAAGGTGACGAGATAACCTATAACCACCAGTTTGCTTTCTCAGATAAAGGCTTTTCATTTTTCTACATGCCCTTAAATCAGCCTTGCTTTCTTCCTCCTTTCAATGCTGTGTACCTGAACCTAAGACTATTACATGATCTGAAAGCGTTGAATATCAGTGCTGTGATCATCCAGTAAGGCAGTCCAATTTCCACTTTGTTCAAATAGTGCTTTCCTGTCCTGTCTGGGAAAAAGTGTCTGCCAATTCATTTTTCTCTTCTTATCACCAAAACACATATATACCGTGCTCACATTGCTTAATATAAAACACAGAGAAAATCCCTGAACAATCAGAAGATCAGTTAGAAAAACTGCCCAGGCTCTTGCTCTTATCCCAAAGCACACACTTTTGTTTGCCATCAAATGAGAAAGCAAATCGACAGAGCTCTGATTTTACAGGTGCCAGTCATCACAAATTATTAGGCCTTGATAACAGGCTTCTTTAAACAAGGAATATTTACCATATACTCAGCTTCTTAGGAATAATTTCCCTCTCCCGCATCCCCTAGTTCTCAAATCTCTTTTACAGGCCAGACAGTCTTGGAAAATAGCAATTAATTCATCTTGGAGAAATTCTTGGCAAAGCTATGGGAGTCCAAACCCCAACCCCTTCCAAGGTACCTATTGTAAGTGCAATAGAATTGCAGGAGATGATAATAGAATCAACTATCAAAACTGGCCTTTGGACTAGGTTTACCAATATCAAAATTTCTGACACTTTGTGTCCCTAAAGAACTTTCGTAGGGTATTCCTTCCTCCACCCCCTGCCAACTTTGTACTCATAAGTCTTTTGAAGTTTTGCTACAAACAGATCTCCATCTTCCATTCTGCATCAGCAGAGTGCCCTAACTTGATTGAACATTAAACAAATGCAGTGATTTATTTCCTGCCTCACTGGACCGTCTATGGAACAGCATGACAAAATTCTAAATGAAAGGAATGTGCTGACCGTGATGCATGAGTGCAGGGGACTCTAGGCATCTAACTTTCACCTAGGACAAAAGTTCAAGCAAAGCATCACAGGTCTCCCTGCCCGTTCACATGGGGAGCCAGACATACCCTTGAGACATAAAAGGAAATTGAAGGCATGTTAGAGAGGCCTCGAGTCAGAATATGCTAGGAGCTTAAATGTCCTGATCCCAGGTCCTGGTCCCAGGTCTAAGTCAGGGGAAGACCCTGGACAGGGTACTTATCCTCCTTTAGAATCTCAATATAAAGTGGGCATAATGATACCTTTTCCACTATGTAAAAGACTTGTCTGAGGGTAAAAAGAAAAAAAAAAATAGTGCCTGTGCGAATTATTCAAAAACTGTAAAATGCTATAGAATTGTCTAATGGTGCCATGACCAAGCTTAGAATCTAAAAGGAAAATGGGACAAAATCAAAAATAAAGGCTAACCAGGATCTAAGAACATAAAGTGAATCATATATTAATCTATGTAGTATATTAGAAAACAAGAATGGAATTTTACCAAGTATATGTCTATGTAATAGCTAACATTTCACTAAATGAAGGCCACTGCAGGGAAGAATGGTTGGCTTCTATTTAACTACTAATTTAAGAAATTATGTTTAAACTTATGAATTTAAAAATTAATGATATACTTATTGATTTAAGAAATGTTGTATTGATACACAGGTATTAATATACAAAGATTTTAGTGGAACCTGATTTGTTTTAAATGGTAAAGGATATTATATGTTAACAAATATATAAAAACATAAAACACATTTTACTTATTTATGGCCACTAATGACCTTCATCAGGGCAACATGTTGTGTGTGTGTTTTTTTTTTTAATACTTTAAGTTGTGGGGTACATGTGCAGAATGTGAAGGTTTGTTACATAAGTATACATGTGCCATGGTGGCTTGCTGCACCCATCAACCCGTCATGTACATTAGGTATTTCTCCTAATGCTATCCCTTCCGTAGTCCCGCACCTACCAACAGGACCTGGTATATGATGTTCCACTCCCTGTGTCCATGTGTTCTCATTGTTCAACTCCCACTTACAAGTGAGAATATGTGGTATTTGGTTTTCTGTTCTTGTGTTAGTTTGCTGAGAATGATGGTTTCCAGCTTCATGTCTCTGCGAAGGACATGAACTCATCCTTTTTATGGCTGCATAGTATTTCATGGTGTATATCTGCCACGTTTTCTTTATCCAGTCTATCATTGATGGACATTTGGGTTGGTTCCAAGTCTTTGCTGTTGTGAACAGTGCCACAATAAACATATGTGTGCATGTGTCTTTATAGTAGGATGATTTATATTCCTTTGGGTATATACTCAGTAATGGGATTGCTGGGTCAAATGGTATTTCTGGTTCTAGATCCTTGAGGAATTGCCACACTGTCTTCCACCATGGTTGAACTAATTTACACTCCCACCAACAGTGGGAAAGGGTTCCTATTTCTCCACATCCTCTCCAGCATTTGTTGTTTCCTCACTTTTTAGTGATCACCATTCTAACTAGCGTGAGATGGTATGTCACTGTGGTTTTGCTTTGCATTTCTCTAATGACCAATGATGATGAGGTTTTTTTCATATGTTTGTTGGCTGCATAAATGTCTTCTTTTGCGAAGTGTCTGTTCATATCCTTTGCCCACATTTTGATGGGTTTGTTTTTTTATTGTAAATTTGTTTAAGTTCTTTGTAGATTCCAGCTATTAGCCTTTGTCAGATCGATAGATTGCAAAAATTTTCTCCCATTCTGTAGGTTGCCCGTTCACTCTGATTTGATAGTTCCTTTTGCTGTGCAGGAGCTCTTTAGTTTAATCAGATCCCATTTGTCTCTTTTGGCTTTTGTTGCCATTGATTTTAGTATTTTAGTCATGAAGTCTTTGCCTATGCCTATGTCCTGAATGGTACTGCCTAGGTTTTCTTCCGGGTTTTTATGGTTTTAGGTCTTACATTTAAGTCTTTAATTCATCTTGAGTTAACTTTTGTATAAGGTGTAAGGAAGGGATCCAGTTTCAGCTTTCTGCATATGACTAGCCAATTTTTCCAACACCATTTATTAAATAGGGGATCCTTTTTCCATTGCTTGTTTTTGTCAGGTTTGTCAAAGATCAGATGGATGTAGATTGTGGTGTTATTTCTGAGGCCTCTGTTCTGTTCCATTGGTCTATATATTTGTTTTGGTACCAGTACTATGCAGTTTTGGTTACTGTAGCCTTATAGTATAGTTTCAAGTCAGGTAGCATGATGCCTCCAGCTTTGTTCTTTTTGCTTAGGATTGTCTTGGCTATGCAGGCTCTTTTTTTGGTTCCATATGAAATTTAAAGTAGTTTTTTCCAATTCTGTGAAGAAAATCAATGGTAGCTTGATGGGGGTAGCACTGAATCTGTAATTTACTTTGGGCAGTATGTCCATTTTCATGATTCTTACTATCCATGAGCATGGAATGTTTTTCCATTTGTTTGTGTCCTCTCTTATCTCCTTGAGCAGTGGTTTGTATTTCTCCTTGAAGAGTTCCTACACATCCCTTGTAAGTTTTATTCCTAGGTATTTTATTCTCTTTGTAGCAATTGTGAATGAGAGTTCACTCATGATTTGGCTCTCTGTTTGTCTATTATTGGTGTATAGGAATGCTTGTGATTTTCGCACATTGATTTTGTATCCTGAGACTTTGCTGAAGTTGCTTATCAGCTTAAGGAGTTTTTGGGCTGAGACAGTGGGGTTTTCTAAATATACAATCATGTCATCTGCAAACAGAGACAATTTGACTTCCTCTCTTCCTATTTGAATACCTTTATTTCTTTCTCTTGCCTGATTGCCCTGGCTAGAACTTCCAAGAGTATGTTGAGTAGGAGTGGTGAGAGAGGGCATCCTTGTCTTGTGCTGGTTTTCAAAGGGAATGCTTCCAGTTTTTGCCCATTCAATATGATATTGGCTGTGAGTTTGTCATAAATAGCTCTTATTATTTTGAGATATGTTCCATCGATACCTAGTTTATTGAGAGTTTTTAGCATGAAGGGCTGTTGAATTTTGTCAAAGGCCTTTTCTGCATCTATTGAGATAATCATGTGGTTTTTGTCATTGGTTCTGTTTATGTGATAGATTACATTTATTGATTTGCGTATTTTGAACCAGCCTTGCATCCCAAGGATGAAGCCAACTTGATCATGGTGGATAAGCTTTTTGATGTGCTGCTGGATTTGGTTTGCCAGTATTTTATTGAGGATTTTTGCATCGATGTTCATCAGGGATATTGGTCTGAAATTTTCTTTTTTTGTTGTATCTCTGCCAGGTTTTGGTATCAGGATGATGCTGGCCTCATAAAATGAGTTAGGGAGGATTCCCTCTTTTTTCTATTTTTTGGAATAGTTTCAGAAGGAATGGTACCAGCTCCTCTTTGTACCTCTGGTAGAATTCAGCAGTGAATCCATCTGGTCCTGGACTTTTTTGGTTGGTAGGCTATCAATTACTGCCTCAATTTTAGAACTTGTTATTGGTCTATCCAGGGATTCGACTTCTTCCTGGTTTAGTCTTGAGAGGGTGTATGTGTTTTGGGAGCCAAAAAGGCCAAAGGGATCATGACCAACTCAGCATTCCACTGGAGGCTCCTTATTCAAACAGCAAACTGTTTATCGTGAATACAGAATGTGGGCAAACTTCCTTCTGTGCCTGCCCTAGAAGGTTTGCTGAGGGCCATCACTCCCTGGCGCTGGCTCCTTGAGGTTATCTACTGGGATATCTAGAGCCTATTGTTTGAGGGATGCAGTCTTGCAAGCCTACTCTGGACCTAGCAGCTGACCTCTTCTTCCAACCCACCTTCTGGCTATCTCTTTTGCCTAATAAATACAGAGGGCTGTGTAAAGCTCAGGGCCCTTGTCCACTAGAGGAAAGGTGCCCCCTGACCCCTACTTCCAAACATATTCTTTTGTCTTTGTCTTCTATTTCCTCATTCGTCCCCTTTTGTTCTGTCCCCCAAGGTCCATACAGGCTACATATGTGTCCAGGAATTTATCCATTTCTTCTAGATTTTCTAGTTTATTTGCATAGAGGTGTTTATAGTATTCTCTGATAATAGTTTATATTACTGTGGGATCGGTGGCGATATCCCCTTTATAATTTTTTTTGCATCTATTTGATTATTCTCTCTTTTCTTGTTTATTAGTCTGGCTAGTGGTCTATTTTGTTGATCTTTTCAAAAAACCAGCTCCTGGATTCATTGATTTTGTGAAGGGTTTTTTGTGTCTCTATCTCCTTCAGTTCTGCTCTGATCTAAGTTATTTCCTGTCTTCTGCTAGCTTTTGAATTTGTTTGCTCTTTCTTCTCTAGTTCTTTTAATTGTGATGTTAGATATTTCCTGCTTTCTCTTGTAGGCATCTAGTGCTATAAATTTCCCTCTACACACTGCTTTCAATATGCCCTAGATATTCTGGTACATTGTGTCTTTGTTCTCATTGGTTTCAAAGAACATCTTTATTTTTGCCTTCATTTTGTTATTTACCCAGTAGTCATTCAGGAGCAGGTTGTTCAGTTTCCATGTACTTGTGAGATTTTGAGTGAGTTTCTTAATTCTGAGTTCTAAATTGATTGCACTGTAGTCTGAGAGACTGTTATGATTTCTGTTCTTTTGTATTTGCTGCGGAGTATTTTACTTACAATTATGTGGTCAATTTTAAAATAAGTGCAATGTGGTGCTGAGAAGAGTGTATATTCTGTTGATTTGGGGTGGAGAGTTCTGTAGATATCTATTAGGTCTGCTTGGTCCAGAGCTGAGTTCAACTCTTGGATATCCTTGTTAATTTTCTGTCTCATTGATCTGTCTCATATTGACAGTGGAGTGTTCAAGTGTCTATTTATTATTTAGACTCCCACTATTATTGTGTGGGAGTCTAAGTCTCTTTGTAGGTCTCTAAGAACTTGTTTTATGAATCTGGGTGCTCCTGTATTGGGTGCATGTATATTTAGGATAGTTAGCTCTTCTTGTTGCATTGATGCCTTTACCATTATGTAATGGCCTTCTTTGTCTCTTTTGATCTTTGTTTGTTTAAAGTCTGTTTTATCAGAGACTAGGATTGCAACCCTTGCTTTTTTTTTTTTTTTTTTCGATTTACTTGGTAAATCTTCCTTCAGCCCTTTATTTTGAGCCTATGTGTGTCTTTTCATGTGAGATGGGTCTCCTGGATACAGCACACTGATGAGTCTTGACTCTTTATCCAATTTGCCAGTCTGTGTCTTTTAATTGGGGAGTTTAGCCCAATTTACATTTAAGGTTAATATTGTTATGTGTGAATTTGATCCTGCCATTATGATGCTAGCTGGTTATTTTGCCCGTTAGTTGATGCAGTTTCTTCATAGCGTCAACAGTCTTTACAATTTGGGATGTTTTTGCAGTGGCTGGTACCAGTTGTTCCTTTCCATGTTTAGTGCTTCCTTCAGGAGCTCTTGTAAGACAGGCCTGGTGGTGACAAAATCTGTCAGCATTTGCTTCTCTGTAAAGGATTTTATTTCTCCTTCACTTATGAAGCTTGGTTTGGCTGGATATGAAATTCTGGGTTGAGAATTCTTTTCTTTAAGAATGTGGAATATTGGCCCTTGCTCTCTTCTGGCTTGTAGGGTTTCTGCCGAGAGATCCGCTGTTAGTCTGATCGGCTTCCCTTTGTGGGTAACCCGACCTTTCTCTCTGGCTGCCCTTAACATTTTTTCCTTCATTTCAACCTTGGTGAATCTGAAGATTATGTGTCTTGGGATTGCTCTTCTTGAGGGGTATCTTTGTGGTGTTCTCCATATTTCCTGAATTTGAATGTTGGCCTGCCTTGCTAGATTGGGGAAATTCTCCTGGATAGTACCCTGAAGAGTGTTTTCCAACTTGGTTCCATTCTCCCCATCACTTTCAGGTATACCAATCAAACGCAGATTTGGTCTTTTCACATAGTCCCAGTTTCTTGGAGGCTTTGTTTGTTTCTTTTCACTCTTTTTTCTGTAATCTTGTCTTCTCTCTTTATTTCATCAATTTGATCTTCAATCACTGATATCCTTTCTTCTGCTTGATCAATTTGGCTATTGAAGCTTGTGTATGCTTCACGAAGTTCTCGTCCTGCGTTTTTCAGCTCCATCAGGTCATTTATGTTCTTCTCTAAACTGGTTATTCTAGTTAGCAATTCATCTAACCTTTTTTCAAGGTTGTTAGCTTCCTTGCATTGGGTTAGAAAATGCTCCTTTAGCTCGAAGGAGTTTGTTATTACCCACCTTCTGAAGCCTACTTCTGTCAATTCCTCAAACTCATTCTCCATCCGATTTTGTTCCCTTGCTGGCGAGGAGTTGTGATCATTTGGTTGAGAAGAGGTGTTCTGGTTTTTGGAATTTTCAGCGTTCCTGCGCTGGTTTTTCCCCATCTTTTTGGTTTTATTTACCTTTGGTCTTTGATGTTCTTGGCCTTCAGATGGGGTCCCTGAGTGGATGTCCTTTTTGTTGATGTTGATACTATTCCTTTCTGTTTGTTAGTTTTCCTTCTAACAGTCAGGCCCCTCTGCTGCAGGTCTTCTGGGGTTTGCTGGAGGTCCACTCCAGACCCTGTTTGCCTGGGTGTTACCAGCAGAGGCTGCAGAACACAAAGATTGCTGCCTGTTCCTCCCTCTGGAAGCTTTGTCCCAGAGGGGCACCCACCAGATGCCAGCCACAGCTCTCCTGTATGAAATGTCTATTGGTCCCTACTGGGTGGTGTCTCCCAGTCAGGATACATGAGGGTCAGAGACCCACTTGAGGAGGCAGCCTGTTCCTTATCAGAGCTCAAATGCTGTGCTGGGAGATCCGCTGCTCTCTTCAGAGCCGCCAGGCAGGAACGTTTAAGTCTGAGAAGCTGCGCCCACAGCCACCCCTTCCCCCCGGTTCTCTGTCCCAGGGAGATGGGGGTTTTATCTATAAGTCCCTGATTGGGGTGGCTGCCTTTCTTTCAGAGATGACCTGCCCAAAGAGGAGGAATCTAGAGAGGCAGTTTGGCCACAGCGGCCTTGTGGAGCTGTGGTGGGCTCCGCCCCATTCAAACTTCCCAGCAGCTTTGTTTGCACTGTGAGAGTAAAACCGCCTACTCAAGCCTCAGCAGTGGCGGATGGCCCTCCCCCCCACCAAGCTCAAGCATCCCAGGCCAATCTCAGACTGCTGTGCTGGCAGGAGAATTTCAAGCCAGTGGATCTTAGCTAGCTGGACTCCATGGGGGTGGGACCCACTGAGCCAGATCACTTGGATCCCTGGCTTCAGCCCCTTTCCAGGGGAGTGAATGGTTCTATCTTGCTGGCATTCCAGGCACCACTGGGGTATGAAAAATAAACCGCTGCGGCTAGCTCGGTGTCTGTCCAAATGGCCGCCCAGTTTTGTGCTTGAAACCCAGGGCCCTGGTGGCATAAGCACTGGAGGAAATCTCCTGATGTCCCAGTTGCAAAGACCATGGGAAAAGTGCAGTATCTGGACTAGAGTGCACGATTCCTCCTGGTACAGTCTCTCATGGCTTCCCTTGGCTAGGGGAGGGAGATCCCCCAACCCCTTGCACTTCCTGGCTGAGGCGACACCCTACCCTGCTTCAGCTTGCCTTCCGTGGGCTGTACCCAATGTCTAACCAATCCCAGTGAAATGAACTGGGTACCTCAGTTGGAAATGCAGATATCACCTGCCTTCTGCGTCGTTCTGGCTGGGAACTGCAGACCAGAACTGTTCCTATTCGGCCATCTTGCCAGCAACTCCAGGACAACATGTTTTACTTCAACTAAAGATTTAGATATACCAGCATATTGTATTCATGATTTTATTCATTTTCCTCTCTGTGCTAATAATATGCTCAAGTATTGTATTCATCTATAACACATGCCTTGGTCAGAAGGATCTTCATGATAATATTTGGAACAGCACTTGGCCCAAAGCAGGCCCTTAGAAAGCTATTAATAAATACCTGCTAAGACACATGAAATCATCTGGGTACTTCAGGTAGGTAATGCTGGGCATTACTCTGGGATCAATTGATTCCTCCACTTCAACGAGTCAATTATTTGAAAAGTGTGTACATTCTAATAGCAATTTGTGCATTCTAATAGCAAGCCCATAGCTTCTGTTGGGTTCTCAAAGGGCTGAGAACTAGTTGTCAAAAAGGTAATAAGTGGCAACTGACTGAGTTGAACTCCAAAGGCTTTCTAACAGGAGATGTGCTTCTTGTCCTAGGTATTACAGTTTGAGCCTGGCCACATCAAGAGGAGGGGCAGAGCTAAGACCATGGCTCTGGTTGACATCCAGTTGGATCACCATGAACGATGCGATTGTATCTGCAGCTCAAGACCACCTCGATAAGAGAATGTGCACATCCTTACATTAAGCCTGAAAGAACCTTTAGTTTAAGGAGGGTGAGATAAGAGACACTTTTCCTGCCAGCAACCAAACTTACTACTAGCCTGCAATGTAATGAACACAAGTGGTTGCTGAGTCTCAGCCTTGCTTTGTTAATGCCATGGCAAGTAGAAAGGTATATCATCAACTTCTATACCTAAGAATATAGGATTGCATTTAATAATAGTGTTTGAGGTTATATATATACACACACACACAGAAATATATTCATGTCTATGTGTATATAGATCAAATGGTTTTTTCGGTATATATAACCAGGTACACCAGAGCTTACATATGTTTGAGTTAGACTCTTAAAATCCTTTGCCAAAATAAGGGATGGTCAAATATATGAAACATGTCATTAGAAAATTTAGGAGATAAATTTATTTTAAAATTTTGAAACACAAACAATTTTGAATCTTGCTCTCAAAGAAAGCATCTTGTACATTAAAAATCAAAAGATGAGGCTTTCTTACATATACATCTTAGTTGATTATTTAAAAAGGAAAAATATGGTTTCCAGAGAAAAGGCCAATACCTAAGCATTGTTTCCATGAGAAGCACTGCATACTTACCTATGTGGACTATAATAACCTGTCTACAAAACCGTGCCATAATAATATAAGTGCTTTAGAAATTAAATCATTGTGCTTTTTATGCATTTTGCTGAGGCATGCTTATTCATTTAACACCTATCTCAAAAACTTACTTAGAAGGTTTCTTATTATAATCCTACAGAGACAACGTATAAGCTATAACAGAATTTTGAATTGTTTTTCTTTGCAAAACCCCTCCACAAAAGCAAATCCTTTCAAGAATGGCATGGGGATTCTGTATGAACCTTTCCAGATGGTGTTCATTGAAAGATGCGGGTAGTTGAGAACTTAAAAAGTGAACATTGAAACATCGACATAACTGGAAATTAGGTGGGATATTTGATAGGATCCATATCTAATAATGGATTCGAACTCTCCAAACTATGCCAATTAATTTAATGTATCTTGCTTTTGTGTTCCTGTCTTTTTGAAATATAGGCATGGATTTATAATGGCATTTTATGTTTGGCAAGCCATCATAGATTATTTATAACCTAAAAGCTTTTGTGTATCAAAAAAGTCACATTTTATTAATGTAAATTTCTAATCATATACTTGCTCACTGTTCTGATTTCCTGTTTCTGAACCAAGTAAAATCAGTCCTAGAGACTCTGGTTCTTAATCTATGGAGCTTGCTTTAAGAAGCCAGTTGTCAATTGTGGTAACACAAGTTTGGCCCTGCTCTCCTACTGTTTAATAGAAAACTGTTTCACATTGGTTAATGGTATTTAGAGTAATTTTTTCTCTCTGCCTCCTTCATGTCTATTTTAAAGGAGACTAACTCCAGGAGTAGGAAATGATTCATTATTCTCCAAAGCAAGAGGCTTAAGAGAGAAACACCAAAATTCAGATATCTCAGGGACTGCTAACAGAGAACTACATTTTTCTTATTGCCTTGAAAGTTAAAAGGAAAGCAGATTTCTTCAATGAGTTTGTGGTCCTACTAACTACAACCAGTTTGGGTGACAGGGCTGGTGAAGTCCCAGTGTCAGATGAGTGACCTAAATATACTTAGATTTCTAAGTATGGTGCTCTCAGGTCCAAGTTCAACTATTCTTAAGCAGTGCTATTCTTCCCAGTTATTTGAGATGAAAGATCTCTGCTTATTGAAGATGTACCTTCTAAAACTTTCCTAAAAGTGTCTGATGTTTTTACTCAAGAGGGGAGTGGTAAAATTAAATACTCTATTGTTCAATTCTCCAAAATCCCAGAACACAATCAGAAATAGCTCAGGCAGACACTAATAATTAAGAACGCTCTTCCTCTTCATAACTGCTTTGCAAGTTTCCTGTGAAAACATCAGTTTCCTGTACCAAAGTCAAAATGAACGTTACATCACTCTAACCTGAACAGCTCACATTGTAGCTGTAAATATAAAAAATTAGAGTGTTCTACCCAGTTTTCAATAAACCTTCCAGGCTGCAATAACCAGCAAGGTTTTCAGTTAAAGCCCTATCTGCACTTTTTATTTATTAGCTGAAATGTAAGCAGGCATATTCACTCACTTTTCTTTGCCTTTCCTGAGAGTTTTATTAAAACTTCTCCCTTGGTTACCTGTTATCTATTGCACTTCTAACATGTAGCCAATAAATCTATTTGATAGCCATCAAAGGAATAAAAAGCTCACCGTACAAATTACATTTCAAAACAAACCCTAATAAATCCACATTTCCACATGGCTCATTCACCTGGACTAATGCCTTTTATTCAATATGTTCTTATAGGGCAAAACACTTTCATAAGTAGAGTTTTTTATGTTTTTTGTCATATCGGTAACTTGCAGCTTTTTCCTCTCATAGCATTTTCTATAGCAAATGTAATATGCCTCTTATCTTCATGAAAAATAAATATTGCTTTTGAACAAAACTACTCCATTATTTAGTACTCAATTGCAGTTTTAAAAGATGTACACTGCTAAAAAAAGAAAACTTCCAGCCGGACGCGGTGGCTCAAGCCTATAACCTTAGCACTTTGGACGGTCGAGGGGGTGGATCACAAGGAGATTGGGACCATCCTGGCCAACATGGTGAAACCCTGTCTCTACTAAAAATACAAAAATGAGCCAGGTGTGGTGGTAGGCACCTGTAGTCCCAGCTACTCAGGAGATTGAGGCAGGAGAATCACTTGAACCGGGAGGCAGAGGTTGCAGTGAGCCGAGATCACGCCACTGCACTCCAGCCTGGGCTACAGAACGAGACTCCTTTCAAAAAAAAAAAGAAAACTTTTTTTTTTACAAATGCATCAAACTGTTTGGAATGACAAGATTGAGTAATTTCTGAAGGCTTCATTTTATAGTGCTTGAAAGAACAACACTTTGTTCCCCAACTACAGGCTTCTGTTCTGTGTTTGTCCTGCAGCTGCACAGTGGGGCAAGACTTGGGTTTGGTTTTGTTGCTGCTTTGTTGCTTCTTCATTTGACTGTTTCCCCATGAGTCTTATAATGAGTTATGTTCTCCTCTGACATTGTTCCTCACCTGAGAAAATCCACAGCCCTCTCTTCCTTGAGGCCTGAAGTCAACAACATTACAATCTCATTTCCCTTTTGTCCACCTCCTTTTCCCATCTGGGTGCACACCCCAGCCAGCTAGTGATTCACTGTTACCAGTTCAGAAAGACCAGTTTAGGAGCTACACTCCTATAACATGTGCTTTATAATTTGTGAAGAGGCACATAGCGTAAAGAGAGCTCTTCTAGCTTCAATGCATATGCAAGAATTTTTGCTTTTGATTATAGCCTAATCTTTATATCATCCTGCTGGAGACAAAATAGCAGCTGCAGTGTTCAATGAAACTCTGCCATTTTAGTGGTTTTAGGTCATTTGGGGAATGGGAGTGAAGACCTGTTATTCTGTGGCAGGAATTAATTTTACCATCAGAAATACTAGCTAATGTGTGAGCATGGGGGAGGGATGGGGACTAGGTTGAATAATTCTGTGCCTAATAGCTAATACAAGTAACTGGGGTTTTTATGTAAAAAGTCATAATAGTCATATATGTATGTGTATATATGTATATATGTTGCATTTTAATACAAAGACATTAAGAATTTTATTTCATTTCCTGAAATGTTCACATGTCCAGTTTTAGTCTGAGAATAACTCAACAGATGTCTAAATTGTTGATACTCTCCTAGGTTCCTCAGAATATTAAATTAAAATTCATAGATTAGTATTCATGCCTTAAGTCCTAGGAAATACAATTTTGTTTATTGACAGCCCTAGTCAAACATGCTAGAAGACAGAATATTTATAATTTGCTGGTTTTATTGACATTCACTCAAATTCTGTTGTTTTTAAAGATCAAGTTAAAGACTACACAGACTTTCAAAACTTAGCATAGCACTCTGGGATTTCTCTCAAATAAAATAGGCATCAACAAAGGATAAGCAACTAGCCACTTAATATAAGACTTTATGCTTGCTTTTCCAGTTATATTTCTGAATTTTGCAAACTAATTTGTGTCCTTTTTTTGAATAAATTTCATTTCTGTGGAGATGTCTAAAAATTATTTGGCAGACTACATTAAAAGAGAGTGGAGCTAACTTCTTAACAAAGGTTAATATACTCAGTGCAACAAGCTGTGGACCAAGAAATCTTCATTTTCTAACAAAATCATTTGACTTTGTGATTATTTCAAACTGTTTATACTTATTGCCAGGTTTAGTGACCAGAAACCAAATGTTAAAATCATTCTTGGATTCAATTTACATTTTAAGTAATACCTACAATACAAGTTCCCTTTTAAGAACTAAGGTCTCTAACCTGTTTCTGGTTGAGGTCATATTATAAATTTCTCCTCTTAAGGCCTTCTAGTGTTTTTCTAGACTTTCCTTTCCCCCTGTGTCTCCCACAGGCTTCCTTTCTCACCTGCCTCTACTCATCAGTCTTCAAATCAGAGAAAATCAGGATCAATATCTGCTTTGGGAAATACAGGAGATAGATCAGTCGAGGAGATCAACTGCATGGTTACCAAAGTGAGCAATTAATAGGGTAAAATTCCCAACTGCTTTAAGAAATCACTGCTTTTTGAGAGTCAAACACATCAGGTGAATATTTTTCAGTACTGTCTACTTTGGTGCAAACTTCAGGATATGGTGGTAGATATTTGTTGACTTCTGTCAATAGAAATTTAGCCACAGTCAATACGGGGAAAATTGACTAAATTAAATGTTTCATTCATTCATTCAACAGCAAATACATTAAAGCCCACTATGTATCAGACATGCTTTGAGGCTTGAAACACAAGATTCACAACAGAGGATAAAACAAGAGAAAGATATTCTAGGTACGATCAACAGGAAGAACAAAGGTCTCCCAGCAAAAATGCATAAGGTAAGTGTGGGCAGTTCAAAAAATATAAAGTGATAGAAAGGAAAGAAAAGGAAACTGTAGGCAAATGAATTTAGTCTTTTACATTTAGGAAAGGAAGCTCCATGAGGACCTCTGAGCACAGTGGGGGCTGTACGTGACATAGAGCACCAGACAGAAAGTTAGAAGGTCTTGGTTGTAGAGACTAGCCTGCCACTTTCTAAACCTATGTTTCCTCATTTACACACTCAGATATGTAAGATGTTCTGTAGGTGTCTTCCGGCAGAACAATTATGCAATTCTGCATTTTGGAAAATGGGTCTACAGAAAGAGTAGGGATTGGGATATGAGTTATGAGGCTCCTTGAAGTTCTAGGGGTGAGACAATAAGGATAAAGCGAGACTTCAGAGACAGGAAGGGAAGTTTGCCTCTGTGGCTGTTCAGGCTGTGCACTACAAATCTCTAGGGGGTGCTATTTGCATGAACTAAGACGACAAGACAGGTTAAGAGGTTTCAAAGTTCTTTGTGATTGGATTGGCTGGAAGTGCAGGCTTGGAGATCTCCTGGAGGAAGAAGTCATGTGAGTTGGAATATCAAGAGAATTACCGTGGGAAAACCAGGGAGGCAGGAAGGAGGGGTGAATTTTGCAGGCATGTCTCCAAGAAGAGGAGCCAGGTCTTGTAACGTTGAAAGGGAGTCATCCTCAGTGTCAAAGCTGAAACCATAAGAAGATAGACGGAACCTGAAAGACCTCCATAACCATTAAGAGGAAAGAAGGCTAGTTTCTAAAGCTCATAAAAATGTGTTCTGAAAATATATTAAGTACTGACTGAGAGCTAAAGGTCCAGCCCTGTGCTAAATACAGCAGATTCACAGGAGAATAAACATATTTCCTGCCTTTATCAAGCTAGAAAAGACATTACATGAAGCTAGGGAAAACTAGACACTAAACAAATAATTACATATGCAATCCAATACATTTGTGAAAAGCAAAAGCATAATGTGTGATGACAGTAAAAGGTGGAATCCAGATCAGAGGACAAGGAAGGGTTCTGTGAGAAGATGACATTAGAGCAGGAACAGAAAGTTGAATAAACGTTAGAAGCAAAGTGAAAGGAGAGTGTGACATTAAATGGTAGCAATAAAAATGAAAAAAATCTAGCTAGATTAAAGAAATAGTTTGAATCTTTAATTGATCAGAGTTGGGGATATATTAGACTGAGGCAAAAGAAGATAGAAGATATCAAAGATTTTTCCAAGGCTTCTGGCATAACAAACTATGCAGATAGAGGTGCCATTTATTGAGATGGGGAACCTGCAAAGAGAAGGAGATTTAGGATAAATTAAGAATTCAGTGTGAGGTATTAATTCCAAGTGACATTTGATATAGCCAATTGGAGATATTAAGTAGGCAGTTAGGTCTGTGGGTCTGGAGCTAAGAAGAAGGGCCTGAGACAGATGTAAATTTAGAAGTCAGCAACATACAGTAGTATTACAAAACCCAGGAACAGTCCAGACACTTAGGGGAGGGTGAAAACTGAAAGGGGAAGAATCACAGGGCAATTGTGAGAATATAAAAATGTTCTAAGTGCCAGAGGAAGAAATTGTTGCAAAGAGTCTGGGTCAGTTTTATCGACTATGGCAGAGAAGGTATGAGAAACACCTACAGATTTATCAGCTCAGAAATACTCCTTTCTAACCTCTTTTCTGAGAGATTCCTCTTCATCTATAGCAGTATTGTCCAATAGAACTTCTTGAGATGATGGAGATGTTCTATATCTGTTCTAAGAGAGCAGCTAATAGCCACATTTGGCTATTAAGAACTGGAAGCAAGACCAGTGTGGCTGAAGATTTTTAAATTTTATTTAATTTTACTTAATTAACATTTAAATATAAATTGCCACATGTGACAAGTGGCTACTGTATTAGGCTATGCAGTTGTAGATTTTATTATCACCAGAGTTGTAGCCAGAATAACCACTTCACAGTACCACACACACATACTAGCCACAGCCAGGGGCATCTGACTCAAGCTTTCTCAGGATGTATGGGCCTAAGAAGAGATTCAGACAGTCTCCTTAGTTATTTGGATGGTAGGATGTGAAAATCAATGGCTATTGGCAGCCATACTGCCTGCCATGTAGACTAAAAATCTAGAGAAAGTCAAACTATAAAAGAAAAGAAGGAAGAAAGACACAAACACACAGAAAGTCCTGAGGGAGTCCCTCCTTCTCATTAGTTCTGATGTCTGGCCAAACCCATCTCTGGTTCTCTGAGAATGTCACATAGTGGAAATGTGAGTCAGATGATAAGATATTTGGAGGGAAGAATTGTGATGAAATGAAAATGCTGAGTGAAAACCACTGTCTCAAGGAGTTGATAGGTGAGTGAAAAGAGAGAACTACAGTTAGCCCTTTATATCCACAGGTTCCACATCTATGGATTCAACCAACAGCAGATCAAAGATATTTGGAAACATGAAAAATATAATAAAACTATAAAAATAATAAAAACTGGCCAAGTTCAGTGGCTCACACCTATAATCCCAACAATTTGGGAGGCCAAGGCAGGTGGATCACTTGAGATCAGAAGTTTGAGAACAGCCTGGCCAACATGGTGAAATCCTGTCTCTACTAAAAACACAAAAATTAGGCATGGTGGTGCACTCCTGTTGCCCCAGCTACTTGGGAGGGCGAGGCACGAGAATCTCTTGAACCAGGAAGCAGAGGCTGCAGTGAGCAAGATTGCTCCACTGCACTCCAGCCTGGGTGATAGAGCAAGACTCCATCTCAAAAATAAATAAATAAAATAATTAATTAATTAAACTAAATAATAATTAAAACAGCACAGTATAACAACTATTTACATGGTATTTATATTGTGCTAGGTATTGTCAGTAATCCAGAGATGATTTAAATCATATGGGAAGATATGCATAGGTTATAGTAAACACTGCACCATTTTAGATAAGGGACTTGAGCATCCCCAGATTTTGGTATCCTCAGGTGTCCTGGAACGAATCTCCTGTGGATATCAAGGGACAACTGTACATTAAATTATTGTTGTTTGTGGCACTTGTGTTCTATGAAGTTGCCAGGATCACTGAATTAGCAAATACTGTTTTCAATGCTGCTCAGAGAAATCCTGGCTTAAGGTTCTGCAAGTCTCTGGTCACAACATTTTCATCAACTTTCAGTCTACTTGGTTATTGTGTGTTTCTGCTTAAGAAGTCTTTATTTAATATATATTGTTGATTCATTAAAATTGAACTCACGGCCAACAGCATTATAACCCAAGCCTGAACCAAGCTTACCTAACACATATTTTTTCCATAAGGTACATCACAGCCTTATTGCACTTAGAAACACCAAAGAGCACTTCAGAACTATGCTTGGGAGCCATTTTAAATGGTATAATCTTCAACAAAAAGCACAAAAGTGTTAAAAACATGGCACTGCCGGGCGCGGTGGCTCACGCTTGTAATCCCAGCACTTTGGGAGGCCGAGGCGGGCGGATCACGAGGTCAGGAGATCGAGACCATCTTGGCTAACACGGTGAAACCCCGTCTCTACTAAAAATACAAAAAATTAGCCAGGCGTGGTGGCGGGCGCCTGTAGTCCCAGCTACTCGGAGAGGCTGAGGCAGGAGAATGGCGTGAACCTGGGAGGCGGAGCTTGCAGTGAGCCGAGATTGCACCACTGCACTCTAGCCTGGGCGACAGAGCGAGACTCCATCTCAAAAAGAAAAAAAAAAAAAAAACATGGCACTAAATCAACTGTGAAAAGAACACTCATTTTCAATATGAGAGCTGAAACAAGAAGGCAGTGTCACCTTGTCCTTCCTCAGCTGGGAACATGAGTAACTCAATTTTTTAACAGCTCTGCTCATATATTAGTCTGTTTTCATGTTGCTGATAAAGACATACCCGAAACTGGGCAATTTACAAAAGAAAGAAGTGTATTGGATTTACAATTCCACGTGGCTGGGGAGGCCTCACAATCATGGAGGAAGGCATGGAGGGGCAAGTCACATCTTATATGATGGCAGCAGGCAAAGAGAGTTTGTGCAGGGAAACTCCCGATTTTAAAACCATCATATCTCATGAGACCCATTCACTATCACTAGAACAGCACAGGAAGGACCTGCCCCATGAATCAGTCATCTCCCACCAAGTCCCTCCCACAACCCATGGGAATTATGGGAGCTACAAGATGAGGTTTTGGTGGGGACACAGAGCCAAACCATATCAGCTCATGTCTTCAAATGACTACGAGAAACCACGCACATGGATTTGGGGGATACACATAGATTTTGAGTAGGTAAATATGCAAATACAGAAGGTGTGAATAATAAAAATGGACTGTAATAGTAGTGCCCATTTTACAATGTGCCAGGAATTTTTCTGAAGCTCACGTATATGTATTTAATTTTCATAATAACCCTGTAATACATGACTTTTATGAAAATGAAATACATTAATATATACTAAAGCTTTTTTTTTTTTTTTTGAAACGGAGTCTCTCTGTCACCCAGGCTGGAGTGTAGTAGTGCGATCTTGGCTCACTGCAAGCTCCACCTCACAGGCTCACGCCATTCTCCTGCCTCAGCCCCCCAAGTAGCTGGGACTACAGGCACAGGCCACCATGCCCGGCTAATTTTTTGTATTTTTAGTAGAGACGGGGTTTCACCATGTTAGCCAGGAAGGTCTTGATCTCCTGACCTCATGATCTGCCTGCCTCAGCCTCCCAAAGTGCTGGGATACTAAAGCTTTTTATTAGAAAGAATGCAATGATATTTATTGCGCTTCATAAGTATGAAAAAATAAAGACAGAGATTTCTCCAAAGTAAGTCAATAGATAGTAAACTCCAGGTAACTCCTCTGTAACCCACATCCGTAATCATATTGTAACACCATCTGTCTAAGTCATTGCATAGGAGGCAGAACTAAAGAATTTGCTCTAAGAAGCCTTCTCAGCTACAGGGCAATTGCAAGCATGGACCCTGACATCATCATTGAACATTCTGGTCAAGCTTTATTCATTTAATTGACAGAAATTGGGCATCTACTATGTTGTAAGCATGATTCTAGGCACTAAGGACAAAGAACAAGATAATGAACAGCACGATGTTTTTGCCTTCATAAAATTTGCATCAAGATAGACACAGGAAATAAACACATATATAATTTCATATAATGATAAGGGCAGTAAGAAAAACAAAGCAAGTTAGAAAAGCAAAGGAAGTGTTACTGACCCTCCCAGGAGGTTATTTGATCCTAATGGGTTCTTTCCCTGCCCGGTGTCATTTGTGCCAATAGAACCAGACCAGGTTAAGTAAAGCAGAACAGAAACTTTACTGGTGATCAAAGAATGGTGAAGGGGAGGGGAGCTCGTGCTCAAAGCATCATCTCCCTGGAAGTCAAGTAGAGGGAGATTTAAAGGGCTCCCAGGGGAGGTAGGCGGAGACTGGGGCAGGGATTCCTGGAAGAAAGGTGGGCTCTTCCAGGAGGGAAGAGAGTATGTGCAGTCATGTCTTTTTGTTTGCACCCAGCACCTTTTGTGCCTAACAAGGTACATTTCTCCCTGCTGGGTGGAGATTTTAGTATGGTAATGAAGCAAGAAATGAGTTCAGTGCACCTATGCAAGAGTTCAAGTCAAGGCAGCACTTCTGCACTCAGTTGGTCTTGTGGCTAACTGGTAATTTCTGGCATTCTGCTTTCTTATCCGTAAGCAAGCACAGCTGCAAGCACAAGTTAGTTTCACAGGTTTTAGGGTCTCCTGAGAGCATCTAGACCATGCATGCTATGGTAACAGGTGACAGAAGGCCTCTCTGAGGAGGCAACATTTTTGCTGAGACCTAAAGGAAGTGAGGAAACTATAGGCAGAAATATCTTGAAGAATAGCACTCCAGACAAAAGGAACAGCAAGTGCAAAGGCCCTGAATTCGAAACGGGCTTGGGATGGTGTCAGGAACAGCAACACGGCTAGGGTGGAAGGGGCAAGGAACTCAGTGAAAGACACAAAGTGAAAGAATTAGGCAGTGCCAGTTCATATGGGATCTTAGCAGTCATAGTAAGGAGTTTGGATTCTAAATGTGTCGGTAAGTCCTTAGAGAGTTTTGAGCAGGGAAAGTAAGTCATATGACAAGTTGGTACAAGATCCCTTGTGTAGAGAATGGCCTGCAGGAGAGCAAGAGTAGAAGCTGAGAGACCATTTATAGGCTCAGGAGGGAGAGCAGGCTTCATCTGAGAGTCAGCAGTGGAGGAAGTGAGAAGCAGGCAGTTTCAGAATATATTTGAAAAGCAAAGCTTTAAATGTGGAGTGTGAGGGAAAGAGAGGAATCAGGAACGTCTCCATGGATCTGGGCCAGACTCCTAGGTGATTGATTGTTGGAGTCTTTTGCCTAGTTGGGAAGACAGTGATGGAAAAGAGTTGAGAAACAGGAGAATCCATAGTTTTCTTCAGACTTTCACTGTGTTTTACTAAATCCTAGGTTCTAGGGTTGGATTTTTTCTTAAAGAAAAAAAAAAGAGTTAATTTCTGGGTCTCCTGGGAAAGATTGCGCTTGACACATAGGAATAAATAACCTTGGGTATTAACTGAAACCCCCATTTAAACCTTATCTGAACACTAAATATAATCTTGTTCATTACATAAATAAAAACTGAAGGCTTATGTTACAATTTGCCTGTCCCTATATATACACATGTACACACATGGCTAAATGAAGACACTTGACAGTTACAGAAAACCCTGACAAGGAACAGTAAACAAATTAGCTTTGCTGAGAAATACAGCTTGCACTCATCCAAAGCCTGCAATGGAAAAAAGTCCAGACAAAATCGGCAAGTATATTAGTTAAAAAAAAAAGAAGAAACAAACAAAAAAAGGAAATATTTTGGTCAACTACCCCAAAATGGATTCAAAAACAAACTAAAAATAATTCTCTAAATTCCAATACCTCAAGCTCATCACATTTGTTTCTACAAGAACCAAACTCATTTCCTGTTTTATCCATAGGAGGAAACATTTTTTTTTTCTCCTGCAGACATTTTAGTGAAATATATGAGCCTTTGCACAAGACTGAGACTCGTAGGACTTTCCTCTCTGTTCTCATAGAAATTAAAAACAGACCAAAAGCCACAGGGCCGTGACTATTATAGGTCTAAATCGGATCTTAAAATAGAGTAAAGGAAGTGAAGCAAGGCTTAGTAATCAGCATAATGCAGCGTAATATTTAGTGTTTTAATAGGACATCTCTGTTCATTAATGCATTCAACAATTATTTTTGAGACCCCATTATGTTTCAGGCACTGTACGAGGTGCTCAGCACACACCAATGAATAAACCCATGTCACTTCTTGCCTGTGTAGTACTTACAGTGTAACACTGATAGTAATAAAACATTTATCTGAAGCAACTTTCAGAGCCGCCGAGACCAGAACCTCTGCACTCCCCTTAGAACAGATTTCTCAAGCTCAGAGCTGTTGACATTTTGGACTGGAAAAGTCTTTGTTGTGGGGCTGTCCTGTGCATTGTAGGATGTTTAGCAGCATCCTTGGCCTTTACTTACTAGATGCCAGTAGCACTCTTGCCCCCTCATTAGTGACAATCAAAAAACGTCTCCCTACATTGCCAAATACCCCCTAGGGAGAAAAATTCGTACCTATGTGAAAACCACTGACTTTAGAGGATGGTGAAAGCAATAAAATTCTGTCTTTTTCTGAGATCTCCTCATTCATTCCAGAAAGGTGCCTTTGCCAAATGAGAAGTTCTAGGTTAATGTGGAGGGACCAGCCAGTCCGAATAGGCTGAATTGGATTTAGAAAGCATCAGAATCAACTTTCAAAATATAAAGGCAATAACTGTTTCCGATGAGAAAAATATCAATTTTCAGGGTATTCATTTATTCAACAAAAATGTTACTAAATGCCTACTCCTCTAAGTGTCAGGCACAATTATAGGTGCTGTGGACAGTGAACAAAACACAACAAAATTCCAGTCCTTGTGTAGCTTATAGTGAGGGAAGGCATACAAGTAAGTAAAATGTCTATAGTATGTGAGGAGGAACTATGTTTAGGATATGGATAAATAAAAGCAGGGAAAGAGGATCAGTAGAGGAGGATAATCCAATTTTTGTTAAGGTGGTCATCTAAAATAAAAGCCCCAAAAGGCATAAGGAGAGAGTCATGCAAATATCTTTATTTAACAAAAAAGAGAGAGAGAGTATTCCAGGCAGAGGGAGCAGTAAGTGCAAAAGCCCTGAGGTAGAAGCTTGCTTGGTAACGGGCTGGAATGGTGTGAGCTAGACTGAATGGTTGGAGATAGTTAGACAGCTAGTGGGAGACAGATTTTATTGAAACTTCTAGGCCATTGTAAGGACTTTGATTTTCACCACAAAAGATTTCAAGTGGTGGTCAACAAATATTTTCAGTTGTCCTTCCATGCATATAGAAGATTATATTTCCCTGCACCCTTAAAATTAGGTGTGACTATTTGTGACAGACTGGGCTAGTGCCCCAATTCTTCCACCCTTTCTTTGCTTTCACACCCTTGCCTGGCCTCACTATGGACAGAATATAGTTCTCCGACTCTTGGTTGTAGTTTTGGCCATGGGGCTTGCTTTGGACAACAGGATGTAAGTAGGCATGATGCAAGCAAGGGTTTGAGATATGTTTGCCCAGTGTGGCTTTCTCTCTCGAATTTCTGCCACCACCCCAAAAACAACATGCCCTGGCTAGCTCGTTGAATCTAGGAGAAAGATGAGAAACATGGTGAGCAGAGCTACCCCAGAGGACATGCAGCTTCAAGCAGACCACCTAGTCTAGCCCAGTCTAAATCACTTGACCCCCAGCCGGCCTGCAGAGGCATGACAAACAAATGCTTATTGTTGCATGCACTGATATTTTGTGGTGGTTTGTTGCACAGCACGGTACCTCACTTTAGCCATTAAAATGAGAGTGGAAGTGAAATGTGTCAAGTCTGGGTGGGAGTAAAATCTTTAAGAGTCACTGCATATTGCCTAGTCCCCTTGCCCCTGTTGCAGAGAGGATGGAAGTACATGTCAAGGCAGAGCCTCTACTACCCTGGTTCGCTGAGTGACTGTGTGGAGCAGAGCCCCTCATTACCCACACTAAACATATTGCCTGAGAAAGAAAGAAAAAATCTGTGGCGGTAGCTAACTTTGTTTCTGTTTTTGATACTGCGGCATAATGTTGTTTGACTGATACACGAAGTCTCCATACGATTTTGAGGTAAGGAATGACGTGATTTGTCTCATATGTAAACAACTTTGGCTATGTTGAGAATAGACTGAAGTGGGTAGGGGCAGAGGCTAGGAGACAAACTGGAAGGTGGTTATTGCAACAATAATGCTGTCAAGAGATGATGGTGGCTGGGAACACTGTAGTAGCAGCAGGGAAGGTAACAAGTGACCAAATCCTAAACATGTTTTTAAAAATAGAACTGCCAAAGTTTGTTTACGGATAGGCAGGATGGGAGAGACAGGATGGAATCAAAGATGACTCTAAGGTTTTGGGGTTGAGAGAAGTTTGATAGCGTTGCCTTTAACTAAAATGGATAATATTGTGACAGGACAAGGTTTGGCTATAGGGGGAGATCTGGAGCTTAATTTTGGACATGGTAAGTTAGAGGTGCCTATTAACCATGTGTGTAGAAAAGTCAAGTCAACAGTTGGATTTACCAGTCCAGGGTATGGAGATTTGATTTGAAAGTTTGTTGGTATATAAGAGATTGCATTTAAAGCCAAGCGATTGGAGGAAATCACAAAGGGAGTGAGAGTAGACAGAAAAGAGGCTCAAAGATTGAGCCCTGGGGCATCCTTCATTAAGAGGTCAGAGACCTTGAACCTGGGAGGCCGAGGTTGCAGTGAGCCGAGATGGCACCACTGCACTCCAGCCCAGCGAGAGAGTGAGACTCCATCTCAAAAGAAAAAAAAAAAAAAAAAAGTTCAGAGAATAGCAAGAAACCAGCAGGAGCAGCCAGTGAGGTTGCAGAAAACTGGTTTATGTGAGGTTGTGCTAAAGCGTCATGCATTTGCCTGGCCAGATGCTTTCTTCAGCGTTTTCCACCTGGTTCTTTCCAAGAAGGCTGATCTTAATGAAACTGATTTCCATTCCGTCCATTGTCTGGTTGGGTTTGGCCAGTGGGAAGGAGCCCCAGTAGAAGATTAGAAAGAAAGGAATGAGATTAAATCAGTGGCTCTTTAAAATCACCTGCAAGGGTTGTTAAAGTACTAAGCCCCACCCCCAGTTTCTGATTCTTATCTAATTCTTGGATAAGACTTGTGAATTTGCATTTCTAACAAGTTCTCAGGTGATGTTGCTGGTCTGGAGGCAACATTTTGAGAACCATTAGGTTAGGGAATGTATTCACGATTCCTTCCCTGTACAATTGCCTCAGCCTGGTTGTGACCAGAAAGCCACTGCTCCTCCCCAGTTGTCCTGCAGTGTATGATTCTATTTCCTCTGGAATTTCAGAGGAATTTTTTTCCTGCCCTCATCTTTTCAAAAGTGGTGAAAGTTCTATTCCTGATGGCCCCAAATTCCTGCCCTATCACCTGTTCTTCCTCTGCGCCACACTTGAGCCTTGGTAAGTTGTCTCTTTGTAAATAGACTCTGCTTGAACGATCTTAATTTGACTGAGCTATCTGTGTCACTGATATAGAAGTCCTGAAAATAAATAGACATTTTTAAAAAGCACATTTGGCCATTTAGAAATAACTGTTGGATTTAGCATGGAGAGGTCATTGGTAAAATACTGCAGAGAAAAGCTGTTGGGGTTCATTTGAGAAGCAATAGTAGGATGTATATATATCTGTAAATTATCCCTGTTCCCATAAAAATCCTAAGTAATGTGTCAAACAATGACTCTGAGACCCTGAGTCATCCATGGTACAATTTGCTAAACATTTAACCAGATACTCAAGACATCTACATGGCGTCCTTCATCCTGTTCTTCTCCTAACATCAAATGAGTTAGAAAATCTTATAAATCAATGTGTTGCAGTGGCTTACAAACTTTAGAATACGAATCACCTGGAAGGCTTGTTAAACCAGTGTGTTTGGCCCCAGCCCTGGAGATCTGATTCAGTAGGTCTCCAATTTGCAGGTCTCACAAGTTCACAGGTGATGCTAATGTTACTGGTCATGGGACCACATTGAAAATCACTGATCTAAAAGAGGTATTTTCCTATCTTACCTTTCCTTTCTATCACTAGCCAGTACAGAGCCTCATAACATTTACATAAATTGCCACTGCATTCTTCAAATTCATCTCCCTGCTTTTAGCTTTTCCCCTCTCCCTTCCTAATCAGCCCCCTACAAGCCTGCGTAAGAGATCTTTCTGAGATACACAATGTATTATATTATTTCCTTGCTTACAAGACAAGGATCCGTGTCCATGGTCTTTAGCATAACCTTCCACTCTCACCTTTCACTATTTCCCACTCTTACCATACTCCATGCATGCTGAATTATTCATAGGTCCCTGAATACAATTATGCCTCACACACGGCATTTTCCTATCTCCGGAAGGTCCTTCATTCCTGCGAGTCTCACCCTCCCTTAGTTTTCAGGCTGTGTGGACGCCTCTCCTCTGGGATGCCCTGGCATAAACTGCAGGTCACCTAGCCCAGACTCTGTGGCCCACTCATTGCAATGGCAAGTCATCCTTTCTGACTCCTGGGTGGCCAAGTCTCTTGGGTCTGTGTCTCTAGTGTTCAGTACTGATTCACAGGACAGCAAGCCCTCAACCACTATTTGTTGAATAATGAATAAAGGGCTCTGTATTAGGTCATAAAAGTGGGCATTGTAGTAAGAATTTCAATAAGCACAAACCATTTTCTAGTTAACCCACAATTAACTGGAAAATGCAATGAACCATAACAATATATTGGTCTCTGATTAATTAATATTTCAGCGAGCTAGTAATGACATAGGAGTTATAAAAATTAGAGGTGGATAAACCCAGCTCATACCCTTAGACTTTGGAAATTCTCAGTAATGTGCTGTCAAATATTAATATAGATATATTGCCTTCAGGATTCAATTTGACTAAATCCATAAATTTTGTGACACAATTCCTGCCTTTTTTTTTTCCTTTTCAAGTTGCAAGGACTTTTATTGGGAGAATTAAATAAAAACAAACTGTTAACTAACCGTACTTTATGAAGTGTATAAACTCATCAAAACATTCCGGACTCTACCTAAGTATATGTAATTAACCACATCTCCATAAATGACAACCCCATTGCAATATTTAACAACTAGTTGTTTTGTGGTGGGACTGGTCTTGGAAGTGAAGGACACTGAATTTTTTCCTCTTTGTATTGAACAAAATCACCTGCAATGAAGGCATGAATCAACTAGTCTAATGTTAGACAAGAAGTAAAATCCAGAGTGGACCCAGAAGCACAGGGGGTGCATGTTCTGGTCCTGTGTGCAGTTCCCTTCCTCGGTACATACCCTCGACACATGTGGCTATTGTACATCTTTGTTCTCCAGACGTGTTTTAAAATTCATAAGGTGAATCCATTGCCTGAACATGTACCTTGATTGTAATTTTATGTCAGAACTGGGAGGCACAAAAGCCAGAGAGCTTCTGAAAAATCCTGTGCCAGGGACTTCATGAAGCAATAGATCTGAAAGTCAGAAAATGGAACTCTCAAGAGATAAGAATAAGATGAATAGGAGAGATCAAGCCTCAGGAATCCAGTGGCTTATGTGCTGGAGTTCTTCATCTGGTTTTCTTTTAAGTGTGTCCATATCCCTTTGCGTATATGTATGTGTGTGTGTGTGTGTGTGTCTGCATGTGTGTGTGTGATCTCTGGCTTCACAGGCCAACAGTGGGTCTCATCCTCTACTTGGAAAAGTTAATAAGGTAAAGGTTCAAAGTCATCTTTAAAAAATGAAAGAACAACATTGAATGTTGAAGTTGTTTATTTGTCCGACAAAACATGGTGTTAAACCTCTCATGAGAACTACTAGGTTTAAGGAGTTTCAAAATTATTTTGAGTCTTTTAATTATTTTTCCTACCTGCTATGTGATTCATCACTGTTTCAAAGAAGCTCCCTCTTCAAAACTCATCTTGTATGAACAGTTGCAATTTTTCTGTGAGATAGCACTCACCATTTCAAGGAAAGGAAGCAAGTCACCTTTTGCTAAAGCAAGGTTATCCCTCCAGATAGAATATATTCTTAGGAATATTGTGTCTCTGTATTACTGATGAAATGCAGATGTGTTAAGCTGTCAGTATTTTCATAGTCAACCAATCTTTCTTGAATGAAGATAGCTTAAAATGCTTATGAAAGAGTAAAAAATTCAATCGTTGAAATTATATATTTATTTGGAATAATTCCACAAATGACCAGGACCAAGCATTTAATTTGTAGCAAGGCTAATGGTTGTGTTAAAGTTTATCTGAGAAGAAACAATGGCTAGAGACCAAGGGTGTGGGGGAGTTGGCAACTTATCAAGGTTGTATTGCCAGGGGTTTAGGTGTCATGTCTGGAAACTGTTGTTGGTAAAAAGTGCATTTGTATTACTTCTGTTAAAAATGGGCTTACGAGAAACAAAAATTGATGATTAAGTAAAATGTAGCTTCATTTAATGTAAATTATGATATATAAGGTAGGTATTGTCAATATAATTTTATAGCATGTATGTTTTTTCGTCAGTTGAAAACTTGGGTGTGTATATTGGATGGTAAGATTGAGGACAGTATGGAAGGGAGAATAGTAGGAGCCCTGAGGAAAGGGAATGAAACAGGAAACTGAGTGAGGAGTATGGTGCCCAGGTAGAAGAGGCCAGTCTGGGAAAACTGCCTTGTGATGACTGAGTGTTTGTGTTCCTCCAAATTTCACATGTTAAAGTTCTAATCCCCAGTGTGATCATATTTGAAAGTGGACCCTTTGAGAGGTGATTAGGTCATGATTATGGAGCCCTCATGAATGGGATACATGCCCTTATGTCTTAGTCATTTTGATTTGCTATAATAATAGTACCATAGACTGGGTGACTTAAAATAAATTTATTTCTCACAATTCTAGTTCTGGAAGCTGGAAAGTCCAAGATTAAGGTACCAGTTTAGTTCCTGGTAGGAGCCCTCTTTCTGATTTATAGATAAATGCCTTCTTGCTGTGTCCTCAAATGGCAAAAATGGAGGTCATCTCTTCCTTGTCTCTTCTTATAAGGGCACTAATCCCATTTATGAGAGCCCCACCCTTGTGACCTAATTACCTCCAAAAGGCCCCACCTCCAGATACCATCACATTGAGTATTGGGCTTCAACATATGAATTTGGGGGAGACACAGTCATTCAGTCCATGACACCTTATAAGAGACATGAGAAAGATGATCTCTCCCCCTCTGCCAAGTGAGGACACAGCAAAGGAGCATCCTTCTACCAGCTAGGACAAGAGCCCTCCCTAGACACCAAATCAACTAGCACCTTCATCATGGACTTCCCAGTCTCCAGAACCATGATAAATAAATGTTTCCTGTTTAAGTCACCCAATTGATGGTATTCTGTTATAGTAGCCAAAACTAAGACATGCCCCAAGTTAGGCTTTGGACAGCAACACTTCTGTTTATGTGGCCAAATAGGAATCCAGGGCTCTCACAGACTGAAAGAAATCATCTTACTTTCTATAGACTGAAGATGGTAAAACTGGCGAGAAGAATACTACAGACTAAACAAAACAAAAACTTATTTTGGAGGGGTTAAGATGGAAGAAAGGATGTGGGAGAGCCTCAATGCTGCCTTTAAACTGAGCAGGGCTAACAATTACTATATGACACCTGTCATTTACCAGATTTCCCTCTGATGACTTTTCCTGCATGCCCACAAATCGTAGTCAGAGTAAATAGATGTTGGTAAAAACAGTGAACACAACTAGAAATGTAGAAAAGGAAAAACACATTTCTATCCCCGCTGGTCCCATCCCAGGGAACTAGAAGCATGCAGTTTTCAAGAAACAAGGAAAATTTATCCCATTTCCCCAACAGTATAGATTGACAGCCCCAAGATCTCCACAATAGTGCTTTTTCATTTAAGGCACCTGAAACAAGACATTACAGTACATACCCTCTGTGAACAGGAGCCAAAAGCATTCAAGACTAGTAACTCTCACCATGGTTCCAAGCAATAAAAGCTAACATGTATTGAGTATGTGCTAGGAGCTAAGTACCTCATTATCATCAATTCATTTAACCTTAGTACAAACCTTATTCTTTTACTATGCCCATTTTAAAGATGAGGAAAATAGGAAACAAAAATTTTAAGTCACAAAACTAAAAAGAACTCAAAGCTAGAAACCCAGGATGTCTGGTTTCAGGGTGTATTCCTCTAACTACTGTGCTAGACTATGGTGTAGGTCTTTGAAAAGAGGTCATTCCTCTGGTCTCTGTTGCTTGCTTGGGGAACATGTAGAAGTAGATTTAATACAGTAGAATGCAGACCAAAACTGAGAGTCATGAATGATGTTCATGCAGCCACAGTTTATGCGTGCTCTTTTTCTGATGTGTAGTCTGGCTCACACACAATACTCCATTTCATGTCTTCCAATGTCCAGCTGAATGTCACTAACTCACAAAGTCCTCTTTGTCCTCTCTGCCCTCACCTTCTGGATTGATCTTTAATTTGTGCTGTCATAGCATTCTCTAAAAACGTTTACTTCCTACAGCATTCATGACATGGCATCCTTAGTATCCATTCACTTATGTGACTCACTGTGCTCTGTTCCTTCTAAGGTAGAGATCTTATCTTTCTTATCTTTGAATTCCTGATGCCTAATACAGTGTGTGACAAATAATAGGTTCCCAAGCAACTGCATTAATTAAGCAATCAATTAAATGCCCTAAAAATCATTGTCTGTCTTGGCACTTGAGTCACTAGGATTGTATTTCACTAACTGGACACTTTATCTAGATGTCCATAAGAAGAATAAATGCAGGGGAATTTTTTCTTTCCTACCTGGAAGTTGGAGGACAAAAAGGCACAACTTATTTCAACTATGATAATGTGATTCACCACTGATCGTGACTGCTTGTACCTAATGTCTTTATTTGCTGCTGGAGTATAAGCTCTCTGAAGGTAGAAGTCTCACTTTTTTCTTAGTCAATGCTGTGTCTCAAGGCCTGGGGCAGTGACTGGCATACCTTGTGTGGAGTGCAGAATAACTCTTAACTAAGAGTCAGATACCTGGGTTTACATCTTGACCCTGCTTCCAACTATCCACAAAACCTTGAGAAAACCTTACTCATTCTGGCCTCAGTTTTCTTCCTTTCAAAGTAACAGTCAAGATCAAGAAAATTGTACTTTTCAATTTTTTTGAAGATGTAGACATTGCATGGCTCTAAAGCTATACATTCATGAAGCAGGTGGTTGTGGTGGAATAGTCAAAAATACTCCCTGGTCACTGAGCAATGACCATTGTCAGTGAGATGTAGCCCCTGCTGATTGTACTGTCATTCCAGCTGTCTTTGGAGGTAAATGTTAACAGTATACTCATTGGAGAGCAGAGCTGGCAGCAGTAACTGGCTTAGGATTACACAGATGATGGTGACCCATTGATAGGGGAAGACTTTAAATTAGATTATCTGTAGAGACCTTTCCAGTTCTCAATATCTCTGAATCTATAATGTATGCAACTGAAATGAGAGATAAAAAAAGATTGGAGGTAAGTAGAATCCAGCCACTGAAACGTTACTTCAAATGGTGATGAGTGAATGTGATGCTATTTCTGCTTGTTCCAAACTCTCATTTTTCATTTGAAGTCACACTAAGCTTGAGACAAAGGGAAAAATCCCTGCGTCTCTTATTTGTCTATCATAGATACAATTTACACAAAACTCGAAAAGTACAGGGACACCTGAGCCTTTTCTTTTATTCTGCCTAAAACTGCAAGCTCAGAAAGGCTGAGGCTGGAAAAGCATTCTGGGACTGATATGCAAATGAGAACACCAGGCTTCACACTTGGCAGCTTCATATTCCTGTGAAGTGGAATTTTTTTGCTTTGAAAGCAGTGTTGAAAGATTGCAAGAGGTGTATGTGTGATATCAACTATTTGTATTCCACTCATGTTTTCTGAAAAGACTCAGGTCTTGAAGACCCGTAACATGTAGAATAACCATAGCCAAAATTTTCATCAGCTTCATTTCCAGCTGCTCAACGGTGCAGCTGATATGCAACCTCTGAATGCAGCAGCAGTCATTGTGTTCCTTCCACAGAGCCCTGGAGATAAAACAGCTGCAATGCTCTCCCACTTCTCACACTCCCAGGAGAGGGGGAACCCATAGAGAAGTGACAAACCAGTCACGAGCTAGTGAACACTAATACACAGCTGCAAATTCTGCAGCCTAAGCAGCATCTGGTGCTATCTTTCATAAGGAGATTGTTGTTTTCATAAGCTGAATACAGTTCTCCGAGCATCATGGATAGAAATGTAGGTAAGAAATTTTCTGATAGTGCTTTATTTTAGAGCATATTTCCTTAAGTCCCCATACTTTGTAAATATAGTACAAAACTTAAAATATACAACTGATTTGCAAATAAGGATGGTTCAAGTGATAATACAGAAACATAACTGTAGCCAGGGGCATTATAAAATTTTAATTTGCGTATTTACTGTGGGAAGCTTTGAGATGCCTATTTGTGTTCCAGGCAGCCAGTGTGTACATATTTCTTGCAACCCGTGGGAAGCAGGTGAAAAGAAGCGTGGTACTTTGCTGCATCTGACCACAGATGCTAAAGAGGTGAAGGATTCTCTACTACCGCACCAGGGCACGGCATCCTGGTGATGAGGGGCCAGTGTAGAGTGTTATAACGTGTGGCATAATGTAGGCTTGATTTTCTAAAGAAATTATGGAGGCTTAGGAGAATTTCATTATTTTAAAGCTGTATGGCATTGCAGCTCTCCCTGAGAACTCCTTGGAGACACTGCTTTTGAGAGCATAATACTGCAGTCTAATTGCAAGTGGAGGATTTGCAATTAAAGATTAAAATCTTTAATTTGTTGAGGAGAGACCTTCTAGGATCAGATGGTAAATGTGAATATTGGGAACTATTTTGAAATGTAAGTGAGCCCTGGGACTGTGATGGAACAGCCAGTAGGAGGGGGTAGCAAGAGCCATTCAAGGAGACAAGTTTAAGTTATTAGTGGGTATCCAAGGTGATAAGGAACACTTCCAGAACATCCAGACTCCATCTGCCTAAGGAATTTCCAGAGAGAGCTCCACGCCAAGAGGATCCCATTCTTAAAGGGAAGATGCATAGCCACTCTTCTTGATCAGGAGCACTCTGGAGGAGGGGCGCAGTTCTGCTACCAGATAAAGGAAGATAGTGACCAGGAGGGCTGGAGATCCAGGAACTTTAGGAAGTGGTAAGGGATGTGAATAACAGCCCCATGAAATTCGTTGAGGGGGAGGGGTGAAGAAATTGATGAATATCAGAAAGATTTGGAGGTAGACTAGTGGGTCATTTTTTTGTTGTTGAAGTAGATATTTTAAAACAGACGAGACTTTAGACGGTGTTTCAATATTGCTGATGAATCCTACACTTACTCTCATCTAATCATACACACACAAACATCATTTGACAATGACAAGCACGAGGTCTGGACATAGTCATTTGCTTCCCCTAACCCATGTAAACTGCTACGCAAAGTCATTTATTCCTATGAACAAAGCCCAACCAAGGTTTAACACAGACCTGCACTGGGAAAACCTTACTCATGACCAGGAGTATGCATCAGTCAATGAATTAAAGTATCGTGGTCTCTTACTATTTACCAAATACAGAAGTTAATATGTGGAGTACACAGAACTGCTCTTGAAGCCTTTATAATTTTGTTGGTATAGATCAGTGACTCTCAACACTGGTTCTACATGAGAATCACCTAAGTCATTTTGAAAAACACAGTATGTATCCCAGAAATTCTGATTGAATTAGCTCAGTGAAGGGCCTATATATCTGTATTTGTGAAGTTCCTCAGGAAATTCTGGCATGCAGCTCTGTTTGAAAACCATTGACATAGTTCATCTCCTAATTAGTCTCTCACTCTACAATGTCCTCCGTACTCTGCCATCAGAGGATTTTTCTTTTCAAGTCACACCAAAGTTCCTCGTTTAAAATCTTTAATAGCTTCCTACCACATGGCAAAATAAATTTAAATTCTAACCTGGCATTCAAGGACCGTAGAAATGTACTCCCAATCTGTCTTTTCAGTTTTGTATTTTATCATATTCCATGAAGCTATAGAATTCAACTTGATAAATCAGTTCTTGCAAACAGCATGAACATCTCGATGCCTCAGCAATTGTTCCACACTCTTCCTCTGAAGTGCCCTTCTTCTACCTCAGTCCTAGGCAAAGCACACTCATCTTTCAAGTCTCCACTGTAACATCAATTTCTCCAACCTTTCAGCAGTGTAATGACTGCATTGTCTCTGCTCCCTTAGTGCCGTGTGTATACCACAGTCAATCTTGTGTTGGATCATATGACAGAAACAGTGCTAAGTGGTCAGCACATTCTGTTTTATCATTTTTTTTTTTTTCTGGACACACGAGAAGAGTATAGTTTCTACCCTCCTTTGTTGCTATGTTAGGGTTGTGTACTGTCTTCTGTCCAACAGAGTGTAAATGGAAGTGATGAAAGCTATCCCCAAACATAGCCCTTGAGAATATCCCTGTGTATCTCCTACTCTTTCTTCCCTTACTGTGAAACCCTGAGATCAATTATAAATTCCTTATGTTTAGGGACTGTGCCTTAGTCATCTTTGCATTTTTAGGAACCAGTAAACTGTCTAATTCATACAGCAGATGCTCAATGAACATTTATTAATTGATGCCAATATCTAGTAAAAGAAAAATAAGTGCAATTAGGAGTTTATAAACAAAGCTTAAAGCTGATTACTGCTGGCAAGGCAGGACACAGGCCAATAAACAGAGAATGCAATAGATCAAAATATAGAAAACTGTATCAAAAAGGTCAGTGTATCCTTTGGGAATACAGCTGGCATACTGAGGAGGTCAACATGGCATTTGTCTTCAGAGAAAGCTAACAGGCTATGGAATAGTTTTATAATAATGGTCATGATTGACATTATAATTCCTTGCATATGCTTAGTGTAATATACTGTATGTTTTCAAAATATTTTACCTATTATCTAATTTGATCTAGAAAACAATACAGATAGTTGGAGCAGGTATTATGATATCTATTTCAGGTAATGAAATTGAAGTACAATGAGATTAAGATGTGCTAGAGGTCACATCTTAAGTAGTGGCTAAGTTAGACCTTAGTTTTCCTAATTAGAAACCCAAAGCCCTTCCCCCTGGGCAGTAGGCTGTCTGCTTCTATATACTAGCTTATGACTTGGACCTGTCATCTCTCTGTCATCCATGTGCTACATGGGGTTTTCAGTCATCAACAGTAAAAGCTTAGAAAGATATTCACCAGCAGCTGCTTCAGTTTTACTGTTTAAATTCCTAAGCCTCTTACTGTTTTTGCAATGGCCCCCATCTCTGAGGTTAGTGGAAATGGCCAGGTTGACAGAGAACTAGGGAATCCAGACTAAAAAAGAACTCTGAACAGCAGGCATAGTGCAAGACAAGAAATAGTTGTAGCTTCAAGAACTTACTGGAATTGGACAATAAGAAACAAAGGATTTTATTTATATGAGAGTTTTGGTAAGCCTATAATACAAAGAGGCTAAGTTGAAAATTCCATGCAGCTAGGTTTACCGTGTAGAAGACTGGCCTGGTCAGCATCTCCACCAGCCAATGGGAGAAGGTGAGATCATGTTAAGGATGAATGAGACAAGGTTATGGGTTCACTACCTTCATCTCACATATGATCTTAGAGACAGGGCCCACTTCATGAGGATGGAGAATTCTGGTCAACCCAGGAACCTAACGGAGGAGCAGCTCAAACCTATCCTTTGACTAGGGCAGTATATTTAATTTGAAGAGACTGCCCATCATTAGCAAAATCAGCAGACTTATCTTCAGCTAGCATGCTGCAACATGCATATTTGCATTCCAAGTGATTATTTTTGTTCTTTCCTCTCCAGGGCTGCCTGTACTTTGGTTTAGTACCTAATACATTAAACATTGAAAAATATTACAATAGTGAGGCTGCCTGCCTGTAAAAACTGCCTGGTCTTCAAATTCTTCTACGATTTATTAGGTAAAGCAGCATTGTAATAATAACATTAGTTATTATGTACTACAATATTACTATGTACCAACTAAATTGTATTTAATATCTACCACTTGCAAGTTGGATATTATCTCCATATGATATATGAAAGAGCATAAGCATCCAAAAACGAGCTAAGTTCACCCAGTAGGAAAGGGAATGTTTCAAAGCCCCTATTCTTTCAAGAGAAGAAAACAACATAGAAAGATAGGAAGAGAGCAAAGATGGGAGATTTTGTGCAATTCTAAGCACCTGATGCGACAGGCTTCATTTACATTATACCAGATCCTCCCCAGATGCTTCTTGAGTCTCCAGCTTCTTTTTGAGCCTTTTTCTCTTCTGCCTTGAGCTCTAACTGAGGGACCTTCCAGTCTCTGATCTTATCCTCCTCAGGATTCATGGAATAGGAGCAGAAGTTCAGGGCCTGGGTCCCATGTCTTTGTCCCATAGAGCTGAGGCTAGGTATTGTGCTATTCGAGGCTTAGGGATTTTATCTGTCCAATTCACCTACACCATGGGTTGGAAAGGCCGTTGTGGGCTGGCCCGAGACTTGAATACCACAGTTTACATTGTTTCTATGGGGAAATAGTTCCAAATTCCAAAGAAGGGACTTACAAGTAAATTTTTGGGACATCCCCATTTATAAATTCAAGACAACTTATATAGATATGACAAGACTATACATTTCTTTCTACCTTAATGAAAATTTAAGGGGATGATCACTACATGAATCCTGCTCAGAGTTAGGAAATTGAAAGATTTCATGGGCTTTTATTGCTCATGTGAGAGTAATGTGCTTTCTCTAAGACCTGCAAAATAGTGAAATTATTAAAGAGTTTTATTACAGGCAACATTTCCAAAAACGACTGTCTCCTTAACTAGCACTTTTTTTTTCTATGGATATAACAAATTTTATTTTCTTTGGAACAATTATACACATACATATACATCTATATGTGTGTGTATATACATACACACGTATTTTATTAGTTGATTGTACAAAAGTATAAAAAACATGGTAATGGCACTCAGAAGTTTGTAGAAGCAGTAATTTTCAATCCATTTGATATTTTTTTGTTTTGTCTTTTTTTTTTTATTATACTTTAGGTTTTAGGGTACATGTGCACAATGTGCAGGTTTGTTACATATGTATCCATGTGCCATGTTGTTTTGCTGCACCCATTAACTCGTCATTTAGCATTAGGTATATCTCCTAATGCTGTCCCTCCCCCCTCCCCCCACCCCACAACAGTCCCCCGGAGTGTGATGTTCCCTTTCCTGTGTCCATGAGTTCTCATTGTTCAATTCCCACCTATGAGTGAGAACATGCGGTGTTTGGTCTTTTGTCCTTGCAATAGTTTACTGAGAATGATGGTTTCCAGCTTCATCCATGTCCCTACAAAGGACATGAACTCATCATTTTTTATGGCTGCATAGTATTCCATGGTGTATATGTGCCACATTTGCTTAATCCAGTCTATCATTGTTGGACATTTGGGTTGGTTCCAACTCTTTGCTATTGTGAATAGTGCCGCAATAAACATACGTGTGCATGTGTCTTTACAGCAGCATGATTTATAGTCCTTTGGGTATATATGCAGTAATGGGATGGCTGGGTCAAATGGTATTTCTAGTTCTAGATCCCTGAGGAATCACCACACTGACTTCCACAATGGTTGAACTAGTTTACAGTCCCACCAACAGTGTAAAAGTGTTCCTATTTCTCCACATCCTCTCCAGCACCTGTTGTTTCCTGACTTTTTAATGATGGCCCTTCTAACTGGTGTGAGATGGTATCTCACTGTGGTTTTGATTTGCATTTCTCTGATGGCCAGTGATGATGAGCATTTTTTCATATGTTTTTTGGCTGCATAAATGTCTTCTTTAACTAGCACTTTTTTGTGGAGGCTAATTGGGGGAGCCTTCAGTTCCTTTTTCTAGCTGTAAATGAAGAAAATTCATGCAAATATTCCTATCACGCCAGACCACACAGGAAATACTCCTGCTAGGCTTGGCCCTGAGTGCCCTGCCATGCTGTACAAGCGGTGGCAATGGGAGGTCCCTGATGCACTCAAGTGCCTGACGGAGCAACAGTGGAGAAATGGGGAAAAGAGGGAGACGCCTGTGAGGGTCTGATTTCTGAACTCCAAGGATGACACTATTAAACTTAATCATGTGCTTTTTGAGTACCTGCTACGTAAGCTATTCTGTGCACTGGAAAAAGTAGCAGCCAAGTCTCTGTGCAGTATGAAAAGTAGAAAGAGCTTGCCATTTCTGACAATGAATTTATACTTTAAAATGAATGTGAATCTGCTCTTCTAAAGGCCTGTGTCGTATCTCATGTGACTTTCATAATGTGAACATTTTCCTGAGCTGAATGATGCTTGTTATTTAAAGTCACATTTTTTTTGATACAACATGTGTCCTCAACTCATGCCAACTATTTCATCTAGTTCCAATTTAAAAAAAAAAAAAGCAGGAGAAACTTCCATGTCAAACTTGTTGAGGGAGGGATTATGTGTCAGTCCAACATTTTCTAAGAAATGTTCTGCATAGTTTCCAGCTTACATGTTGTCTTTAAACCCTAACTCCTGTGTCAAATGTGATTCTGCCTGGTTTAAGGATTGGATTCGTCAGCCAAATCTCAATTCAGACATTTCCTAATTGAGCTATCAGGAATCATACATAAAAATTAAAATTCTGTTTTTTTTTTTTTTTTTTTTTTTGCTCTTGTGGGCTTATGTTGCATTGTCATGTTTTGTTGTGGTTTGCAATCATTTCTGTCTTTGTGTTGGAGACAACAAGCACACAACTGCCTGGAACATCAGAGATTCAAACACCCAGGTTAGAAGACAGTGTGAGATCCTTCAGGTCAGAAGTAAGGCAAGGGTAAGTGAGTCTAGTCAGAATCACTTTTTTGGAGCAGTAGAGAAAAATGTGGAAGGCAATCAGCAAAGCATGACTGAGTGACATGAAGACAGAGAATTGATTTTAGGTTTTAACAATGCATCTGAGCAAGTAGAAAAGTGATACTAAAATGGGCAGTTGGTGTACCGTAGGACTTTGAGATGAGGAGTGAAATGAGAATGGTGTTCAACCAAGCAACAAGTTTCTATGAAGCATGAACCAAGTGACAACAGCAGCAGCAAAAGGTCATGTAGAATTTATAATCTAGTGGTATCAAATGAGGCTTCCACACTACATCCAAACTTGTGAACCAGAGGATCTGAAAAAAAGAGCCGAACAATGCAGTAAGCACCATAATAGAATAGGTCATTATGGAGGGAGACTGACCTGCTGGTATATGGAAATAAATTAAGATAGGGAGAGAGTGAATGCCAGATGCTCTATGCAAGTGAGGTAAAAAGAACTTAAGATAGTGCTTTTTAGAAAAGGAGAGAAGGAGCCAGTAGACTGAACATAGGATATAAGGTATAATTATTTAAAGAAAAATTGGACATGGGAACAAAGGAGAAAGAAAATTTTAAAAGACTCAGTATGCGTAAGCCTCATGCAACACAGTGAAATCTATGTCATGAGAAAAGGAGCAGGTTGTAGGAATGCAGGAAGTGGGGCCTAGTTGATCATTGGTCCACATTATCTCAAGTAACGTCAAGGTGTCCATGGACAGTGAGAATCTGTTAGCAAGAAGCACCTTGGAAAAAATCAACAGTGACACCAAGTAATCTGTATACAGCCTTCTGTACAGATAGTAAGTGCTTCCAGAGTTCAGAATAAGAAAATGTCATTGGGGTCAGGAAAATCATTTTTAAAAGTTCTAGAAAGATGCGGGATAAGGTTTGGCTTTAAAATGAGTATAATTTTAATAGGTAGAATGGAGTTGGAAAAACATTTCCAAATTATAGGAGAAATTATAAGAACAATGGTCCAGAAGTGGCAAAAGACATGAACTGTCCATGATGATTGGCAAAGTTGTATAACAGACCAGCTTTTCAGGTGAAAAGTTTCTAAGAAGGAGGAGAGAAATATGGGGTTACTTGGATACTTTGTGTTATGTACTGAATGTTTGTGTACCCCAAAATTTATATATTGAAGCATTAAAACCATTGTGGCTATATATTTGGAGATTGGGCCACTAAGAAAGTAATTCAGGTTAAATGAGGTCATAAAGGCAGTTCTGTGATCCCATAGGTTTAATGTCTTTATAAGAAGAGACACCAGAGAGGTCTCTTTCACGCACTATCTTCTCTCTCTCTCTCTCTCTCTCTCTCCTCTCTCTCTCCATGTAAGCACTGAGAGAGGGCCATGTGAGTACACAGTAAAAAGGTAACTGTAACCCAAGGGGAGAACCCTTACCAGGCACTAACCCTGCTGCCAACTTGATTTTGGACTTCTCAGCATCCAGAAAAGTGAGAAAATAAATGTATGTTGTTTAAGCCACCCAGTCTGTGATATTTTGTTATAGCAGCCCAATCAGACTTACATAGACTTTGGCATCAGGTTATATTAACAGCAGACATAGGAATTTGGTAACGGGTGACCCATTGGAGACTTTTGAAAGGGGTATGAAATAATGAACGTTTTGTTGGAGAAGATCCACAAAGAAGTCAGGTGGAAGGAACATGATGTAGTGGAATGGCAAACAGTAAAATGTGGCATCTACAAACCCAGATTCAAATTCTGATCTGCCAAGTATTAAGTATGTAACTTTGAGTGTCCTGTACAATTCACCTTTCTGGGCCTTAGCAACATTATCCATTAAATGGACATATAATATGCACCTCTCAGGATGTGGAAAAAAAATGCCTGGCACAAAGCAGGCCTGCAATGATCAGTTGATGAATGAATTGGAGGAAAAAAGTCTTGAAGTAGGGATTCTTTAAGAAAGTTATCTTAATAATCTAGGTGAAATTCTGTGTTTTATTTCTCCCAGGAAGAAAGGAAAAATAGAGATAGATGAGAGAGAAGAGGAAAAAAATGACAGAAATTGGCAATCTATTCGACTAAATAAAGGAAACATGGAGATGGAGCCCCAGCTGATTATAAGTGCCCTGTTGGTATGCTATTGTCTATTGTCAGAATTCAGGATGTGTAGTAACACAGTGGGAATATGTTGAATTTAGTCTTAGGCTGAATTCATGGCAGATGTGTGAGAAACTTGAAATAGCATAATTTTCCCTATTTCTAAGTTCAGTTTAATCTCTGTTATCATATTTTTAAAAAATGACAGCCCTTTCGTTGGACTGTCCTACCGTCAGTGTTTTGGATTCCATCATTCCTTCTCCTAAATTGGCCAGGAGAGGAGCTGATGGCAGAGCAGAGAGATACATTTATCCAAAACTGATAGAAGTCCTTTTATACTCGCTGCTGAAGAAAAGGAACTGCAATTGTTTTGTAACCTTTGGTAACAGTTGCTCTGCCTTCTGGGAACCAAGATTGATTTCCACATCAGCCTAGGTGGAAGCCAATTGCCCAAGAGCTGAGATTGATGGTCTGTCAAAATGCAACAGCTTTCCTGGAGAAAGAGTTCTGTGTCAGAGAATCACAGGTGCTGATAAAATTGTTACTTTTCTCCTGCCCCTAAGGTGACAATGGGAAGGTGTTCTTTTGTGCACATTATAAGTTAATAATGAAATTTAGTATTCATATAGTAGCTTCCTGACAAAGAGTTCATAGCATTTATTAACAGTGTCCTCTTTGTCCAAACCCTCTCTAAGACTCTGACAAAAGTAATGATCTCTGTCCTTTGAGGACTGAGTTAAGAGGCATATCCAAAAACCTTGCAGAGGGGCAATGAGTAGGTTGTATTGTCAACAACATATTGACCATTCTTAATTCATTTATGTTAAGTCTGAAATAACTATGATATCACAGTTTGAAGAGTGTCCTGAAGTTCACAAATTACATTCACATATATAATCTTAGAGTTAAGAGTGGGGGTTTAGTACCCAAATTCTATTACTGACTCCATCTGTCTCTGGGGTCCTAACCTGTAGATCTGGCCACACAAGAAACAATTGCCAAATGCAAAGCAAAATATCATTAATAAAATCTGTGCTGGAGCACATGATCTCAGGATGTCTAAGGAGAAATTCTTATTTCTCCTCCCCTGAATTTAAGATAGTCATGTTTGCAGAGCAGATCCTGCCCAGTTTTAGAGACGAGAAGTAAGAGTGGAGATAGCTCTACTTGGGTCCTCCCAGAAAAGTAATAGACAAGTTTGGATTTTCTTTACGGCATTTAACAAAATTTTATGTGAATTTGCATCGTGAGTCGACTTAAAATATAACAAACTTTAATTTCTGTGAACTGCCACAGCATTTTGATCCATCATGTAATGGCACGTCTCTTTGGGCTTAGAAATACTATCCATTAGTTCCTTCTTCATAGCCTTGTAAGGGATGGAGCTAGGAAAAGGCAGAGCTTGGCCTGGGAACTAATATGACTATGGAGTAGGGTGATCAGAAAGAAAAACTATAGTGCCGTAAGGAATGAAATAAACAAAAATAGTTTAATCAAACCAACATCACCATCAAGAGTTCTAATCTGGCATAGTTCCAGGCCAGGTACCAGGCACACAATGAGGCAGGTTGCAACATGGAGACTCTCACGACTCCCTTGGCTTGGAGCAGAATTCAGCCTGGTGGGGAGGGAACTGGAGAGAGTTAGGTCATGAATTAAGGCCCAGAGTAAGAGGATGTGGCTTAGGGAAGAGCTCCAGTCCCAAGGAAAAAAAACCGGGGTGTCCATCAACAAACCAAGGCCCAAGCAACAATTGGATGACTGTGGTAGATAGGGATGAGGGAAAACTCAACTTTGTCAGTAAACATGCACTGAGGGCTCCACCTAGGGACACTGGCAGCAAGACCAACTCCAATGGTGAGTCCAAGGCGTCAGATTTGTACTTAGACCAGATGAGCTCTGGAACGCTATAGGTGAAGACAGGAAAACAGATCCATTCATCATGCATTGTACAGAATTACTGGTATGTATGTGGGCTGGGGGTTCCCATGACAGCCTAAGCTGTGTTCCCCAGTGGAATTCAAAAACATCTGGTCATTTTGGAAGAAATGGTGAAAAAAGACCATCAGAAACGTATTTGCATCAGGAGCCAAGAAACCTGAGAGCAAACTCATTCTATTAAAAGAAAATCAGAGCCAGGTACAGTGGCTCAAACCTGTAATCCCAGCACTCTGGGAGGCCGAGGTGGGAGGATCACTTGAGCTCAGGAGTTCAAGATCAGCCTGGGCAACATGGCAAAACCCCATCTCTACTAAAAATACAAAAATTAGCTGAGTGTGGTGGTGGGTGCCTGTAATCCCAGCTACTTGGGAAGCTGAGGCAGGAGGATCACTTGAGCCTGGGACATTGAGGCTGCAGTGAGCTGAGGTCACACCACTGCACTCCAGCCTGGGCGACAGAGCAAGACCCTGTCTCAATAAACAAACAAACAAACAAAAAGAAAGAAAAGAAAGAAAGAAAAAGAAAGAGAAAAAAAGAAAATAGGAGTATTCACTCAGATTTGCTTCCCATCCTGTCATTCTTAGGACTTATGACTGAGGGGACAGATTCTGAGTAAAAATATCAAAGCAAGGCTTTTTGTAAGGCATTGAAGCAAACGAAACACTGGTTTTTAGCATTTTACTGAAAGAACATGCAAATATGGAGAGGAAAATCTATGAGCCTATGATTCCTTCTGTCTCTAGAGAATACTGCCACTCACTTGCACCCCACATGACCGACCATGGTATATGAGCAAAAGTTCTGCCCATGGACAAAGCCAATTGATGGTGAGCCCAACCTGCCTTCTTACTTTCCATCATTCATTTCATGCTCTGCTGCCAGAGTTACCTTTCTAGAACACTGCTTCTCAAAGTATGGTCTCCAAAACATCTGCATAAGATTCATTAGGTGCTGGTAAAAAATCTGTTCAATGGACCTCAATGGGCCCTATAGAATACTAACATTTAAGTGAACATCCTGATAATTGGCATTTTCATCAACTATTCTTATGTGTTCTCAAGTTTGAGAGCCATTATTTTAGACCTTAGTTTTTCCACCATGTCATTTTAATGCTTAAAGACTTTAAATGGGTTTCAGTTGTCTGTAAAACAAATTCTAACTGGTGAAAACAGCCTTCTAGGTAGCTCATAAACAGGTGTGCCAGGCAGCCTTTCGGGCCTCCTTTTCCCCAGGCCTGTGGGCTGCTCTGCTCAGCTGCACTGAGAAAGTTCCTCTTCCTGGAGCACACGCTCTTGGTCAGGACTCGGTGGGTTGGTGGCTGCTTCTGACAGAGGTTTTTGTGCATATTTTGTTTCCTTAGAGAAAAGCCTTGCCCCACTTCCTCCTACTTCTTAAAGACTAAAACTCATATATTGCCTCTCTATGGGTTTTCTTAACCACCCAAGCAAAATTAGTCATTATTTTCCTTCATTGTTATGATTTTTATATGTCAACTTGGTGAGGCTAAGGTGCCTAGGTGTTTGGTCAAATACTAGTCTAGATGTTGCTGTGAAGGTATTTGTGAATGTAATTAACATTTACAATATTTAAGTAAATGTTGTTGTACTCTCCTTAGTGTGAGCGGTTCTCCTACAATCTGTTGAAGGCCTTAAGAGCAAAGACTGGGGAGGCCAAGGTGGGTGGATCACCTGAGGTTGGGAGTTCGAGACCAGACTGATCAACATGGAGAAACCCCATCTCTACTAAAAATGCAAAATTAGCCAAGCGTGGTGATGCATGTCTGTAATCCCAGCTACTCGGGAGGCTGAGGCAGGAGAATCGCTTGAACCCCAGAGGCGGAGGTTGTGGTGAGCCGAGATCGTGCCATTTCACTCCAGCCTGGGCAACAAGAGTGAAACTCCGTCTCGGGGGAAAAAAAAAAAAAAGCAAACACTGAGGTTTCCTGAAAAAGAAGGCACTCTGCCTCAAGACTGCAGCATAGAAATCCTGCCTGAGTTACCAGTCTGCTAGTCTGCCCTACAAGTTTCAGATTTACTAGCCCCAAAACCATAGGGGCTGATTCCTTAAAATCCCTCTCTCTCTCTCTCTCCGTGTGTGTGTGTACATATATATCCTACTGGTTCTGTGCCCTCTCTTTCACCTGGAAGGAGAGTTCAACTGTCCCAGAGGCTTCAGAGTATTGGTTTTCAATGTTCCATAGAAAAGCATCTCTTGAACAAGGTGAACTTCATTTCAGAGTATTGTCATTGCTCCCTCTCTGCCTCATAAATACAGGCTGACAGATTGAACTTACCTTTGATTGTGAAGTCAAAGTGGTAACTTTCTATTTAACCTTTTGTTTGGAATGGGGATCATTTCAGAATGAAAGGTCTGTACTTCCCAAGTGGCATTTTAATCAGAGTGTGATTGTGAAGTGAATGTGAATTTCATTCTTCTGTTGAGAATCCTTTAACCAGCTGCTGTGCACAATAATATCTTATACCTGATAGTACTTTATATTGTATGAGGACCTTTTATATACAGTAGTAAGAGCTCAGTAAATGTTAGCTACTCTTCTTTAATCCTGACAACAAACCTGGAGGTGGTTATTGATGTCAAATTGCAAAGGCAGCTCAGAGAGGTTAAGGGGTATATAAAGGTCACAAAACTAGTAATTCAAGGTTATAGGTATAGTCATGCTTTGCTTAGTGACAGGAGTACCTTCTGATAAATGCATAGTTAGGTGATTTTGTTGTGGTGCAAACATCATAGCATGCACTTACAGAGCCTGGAGGATATTGCGTACGGCACGTCTGGGCTATATGGAATAGCCTGTGGCTCCTAGGCTACAAACCTCTACAGATTGCTACTGTACTGAATCCTGTAGGCAATTGTAGCACAGTAGTATTTGTAAATCTAAACATTGAAAAGATACAATAAAAATATAGTATAAATGATAAAAATGGTATACCTGTATAGGGCACGTACCATGAATGAAGTGCTGTCAGGACTAGAAGTTGCTCTAGGTGAGTGAGTGAGTGACTGGTGAGTGAATGTGAAGGCCGAAGACATTGCTGTATACTACCACAGGCTTGATTTTAGGTATTTATTTATTTTTAGGGTTTCAGAGATTTTAATTAACACAAATGACTGTGCCTAGCCTTTAAATCTATCCAAAGCAAATGGAGTGAAAGCTTTCTAATTATTTGGTGCTTCATCTGGCAGTGATGTCAGAAAAACAGGAGCCTCCCTCCTACATCATCCAACTGACTTCCTTTAGCTCCTTGTTGTTCTGTGTAGATCTTCGATCCCAGACTTCTCACATGGGTTCATTTCTGCCAGTAGTCACTCTGTCCATAGATGTATGCACATAGTACCTAAGGGGAAACATTAGAAAAATGAGAGCTTCTTTTGAGGGAAAAAAAGAAAAAACTATCTTTGTTTCTGTATTGCTGTAGGTACTACCGTTGATGTGAATTTTCTGATTTTTTTTTTTTTTTAGAAATTTAGAAAATAACTTAAACAATATTTCAGAAGTTGGAGTGGCAGACTTTTTCTGTTTAGAGCTCATGTCCCACAGGGGGAAATGTCTTTTGAGAATTATATGCAATTAAATAAAGAAATTGAATAAGTTATGTGCATGTAAATGCTATATGCTTACATGACATTAAATTTATTAAAAATGTCTTGCTTTAATAATAAATTAATCTTAGCTTACTGTAACTTTTTACTGTTTCAAGTTTTTAATTTTATAATTTTTTTACTCTTTTGTAATAATAGCTTAAAACACAAATACATTTTACAGCTGTACAAAATATTTTCTTTCTCTATATCCTTATTATATAAGCTTTTTATGTTATTTTTTCTTTTTCTTTTTTAAACTTTTTTGTTGTAAACTAAGACACAAACACACACATGAGCCTAGGCCTACACGGGGTCAGGATCAACAATATCACTATTTTCGATCTCCACATCTTGTCACACTGGAAGGTCTTCAGGGGGCAGTAACATGCATGGAGCTGTCATCTCCTGTGATTAGAATACTTTCTTCTGTGATATCGTTTGAAAGACATGGCTAAGACTGCTTTACAGTTAACTTTGTTTTTAATAAATGGAAGGAACACACTCTAAAACAGCAATAAAAAGCATAATATAGTAAATACATAAACCAGGAATATAGGCATATATTATCATTATCAAGTACATGTACTGTACATAATTGTATGTGCTATATTTTCTTTTTTCTTTTTTGGGGGGATAGAGATGGAGTCTCGGTATGTTGACCAGGCTGGTGTCAAACTCCTGACTCATGCGATCCTCCTGATTCCACCTCCCAAAGTGCTAGGATTACACCACCACGCCCAGCCTATACTTCTATGTGACTGGCAGCGCAGTAGGTTTGTTTACACCAGCATCACCACAAACACATGAGTGATGCATTGTGCAATAGCATTGTGATAGATATTATGTAGTCACTAGGCTATAGGAATTTTTCAGCTCTATTATAATTATATGGAATCATCATTGTATATGCAGTTTGTCATTGACCGAAATGGCCTTATGCATGTATGTATAATGTATATGTGTGTGTATATAATAGTAGCCACTGCTTATTACTAGGTGCTCTTTACATGCCGAACATTTACTAACAGTCTTACATGCATTATTTCTTTTAATTATTGCAACAACCTCATGAAATAAGTACTGTAATTAGTCCCATTTTGCACCTGCAGAAATTAATGCTAAAAGAAGGTAAGTGGCTGAAAGTTATGCAACTAGTAAAATGATAGGGCGAGATTTTAATCCCAGCTCCATCTGGATCCAGAGTCCACAGCCTTAGCTGCTACCCTCTACGGCTTTTGTACCTACAAAGTATTATTGTGTACATGCACGTGAATATTTGTGTGTGCACATTGCATGTTTCTGTGTTTCAAAAAGCAATAAAACAGCTCACGCAGTTACTAAGAAGGAAAGCCAGAAGTTGAATTAAGACCCTGTACTCTTCTTCACACCGTGGCTGCCTTCTGGAGTGCTTGTGGCTACTGTTTTAACCCACAGGCTTTTTTTTTTTTTTTTTTTTTTTTTTATCAACACTAGTTTTCAATTAGCTCTGATGATCAGTGCCAGGAAGAACATGGGTCACTGAAATCCAAAAATAATCCCTGAAACATATTTTATGCAATTTCCTGTGCTGAAATCTCCTGCCAGAGCTGTTAAACATAGTCTTGGAGATGAGATGTGTCCAGGTTGACCTCATTTTCCTTCCCTGTCCTTCCTGGGATGGAGACTCAAACCAATGCTCAAATGACCAAGGCTGGGAAACAGGAGGGAAGGCTGAGGGGAAAATGGTGGTGGAAAAAAATTTAATGACATACATGAGGGATTGAAAAACTGAGGATTTAGGGGCTACATTATATAAATTCTTAAAAGTGTAAGAGCAGGAATGGGAGGGATGAAAGGAGAAGGGATGAATGCGTGGCAGGGGCATTTAATTGATCCAGAACAGGATTTTGCACTTTATGTACATTGGATGCATGTTTGGTGAATAGATGACTGATTGATTGGCTGAATGAAGGATTAGAAATTGTTTAAACTCAACTGATCTTTCACACATATAGCATACCTTAACTTAAAGGAACAAGACCTGGAATCTTTATCTGTCAGTCACCCAAAAAGGGGTATCATGAACAGGAACTGTTTGAGGAACCTCTGTCAATTTTTGACAGTCTACCATCTAATCCCTCCGTCCTATTAGCACCTGATATCTCTTAGTAATCCCACGTTATATGCAGCCTTTCAGTGAACAAGTACTCTTCTCACCAAGAAAAGGAATCTTAAGTTCAACCAATCTGACTCACTCTCCTATAACTGTGAATGGCACAAGGGTCTCACCACTGGTAGAGGTCAGTAGCAGTGCATCACCCTGTGTGTCTTACATTGTCTTTCCTGAACTGTCTGCTGCCAACTTCTGGAGCATCTTTAGCATATACACTTTCTTGGAGCTTTCAGTCCTTCAGCCAGTTTGCAGCCCTGACCCTGACCAGTCGACCCCTTTGCCATGGCCCTCTCAATGTAGGCAACATGCATCCCAGGCCTCAGGTTGCCTTGCCCGTGAGTGAGCTCGCACTCAACTCCTGTCTGCCCAGCCCCACCAACAGCCTTAGCCAGACCCACCCCAGAGGCTGTCTTCTGCTTGCCTGGTACAGTAGTCCCCACCCTTGGCTTCATCTGTGTTTCCACTTTCCAGGGATTCAGTGCTCAACTGTGTTCTGAAAACATTAAATGGAAAGTTCCAGAAATAAACAATTCATAAATTTTAAATCACATGCTGTTCTGAGTAGCGTGATGAAATCTTGTGCTGTCCTGCTCTGTCCCACCCGGGACATGAATCACCCCTTTTTCCAGCATGTCCATGCTGTACACGCCACCCACCTTTCGTTGCTTAGGAGCCATCTCAGTTATTAGATCAACTGTCTCAGTATTGCAGTGCTTTTGTTCTAGTCACCCTTATTTTACTTAGATGGGCCCAGAGCACAAATGTCATGTTACTAGCAATTCAGATATGCCAAAGGGAAGCAGTAAAATGCTTCCTTTGTTTGAAAAAGTGAAAATTCTCAACTTGATAAGAAATTTAAAAAATTATAGGTTGTAGTGTTAATGATGACCCCAGGGTACAAAAGTAGTGTTACTAGCAATTCAGATGTGGCAAAGAGAAGCAGTAAAATGCTTCCTTTGTATGAAAAAGGGAAAGTTCTCAACTTGATAAGAGATGAGAAAAAAATTATAGGTTGAGGTTGCTAAGATGTATGGTAAGAACAAATTTTCTATTCATGAAACTGGGAAGAAGGAAAAAGAAACTCATGCTAGTTGCTATCCCACCTCAAACTGCAAAAGTTATGGCTACAGTGCATGTTAAGTACTAAATTACGATGGAAAAGGCATTAAATGTGTGGGTGGAAAACATGAACAGAAACATGTTTGGATTAACAGCAGTCAGGTCTGGTACTATCTTCTGTTTCGGGTATCCACTGGGTGTCTTGGAAAGTATGCCCTGTAGACATGGGGTGACTACTGTACTGGAGTGGCTCAGAGATCTTCTCCAACAAATGAATTGAAACTGTACCTCAAAAGAGGTCTAAATCTCAGCTTAGGGAGGGGGCTTCCCTTCCAAATTTTGTCTTCTTCAGGTACTCTCCCTCAGACCTAGGGTATTCTTTAGAGTTCTTTTTATGTATTTATAGCGTCGCTTAGTTACTCCTCTGTTATAGTGAATAATCCTCTATATTAAACTTTTCCTGTATGATTACTGTCTCCTAACTGAAAGTCAACTGATAAAGAATTGGTAGTGGAACTAGTTTCACAAAGATGGGATTCGGGAATTGTCAAGATATTACTTCCAAGATGAAAGAAGAGTTGATTCACTCCATGTCACCTACCATAAAAAAGAGGCACTTTGTTTGGTAGGCCTTCTTGTATTGTTTTGATCATGCACATGGGTTGAGGTGCAGGGCTGAGCTCCTCAACTATGGGGAATAGGATACTAGTAATCCATGGTATAGAGTGATATTGTAACTAATCAAACTCTAACTTGTGGTTTACTGTGATGAAGAGCCAACTGAAACAAGCACCATCGGATCCCAAGTGGTTGCTGCACTTCACTTTTATGGCTAATGATGACTACAAGGACTATGATTTGAGATTGATTTTTTAAATGCACTTGAGTACTTACAAAAAAGAAAATGACATGCTCAGTTTCTTTAACTTTTAGCTCAAGTGACTATCTGAGAACTAGAGAACTTCCGTGACAGCTTTGAAAGGATCTCCTTTTTCTTGTAGCCACAGTGCTAATATTGCTGAAAATAAAAAGCAACCATTTAGTTGCATGGACTGATGAATTCCAACAGTTAAATTCACAGCCTTGTCAAGTTTCCCAATGTGAAGTTGAAGACATTGATTAGAAAAGGATGAAATCCTTAAACTTAGAATGCCGGCATCAGTTTGGATCCAGAGAAAGCTGAAAATTGGGAATTCCCATGTGATTTTGAGTATTCCTTACCTAGAGAATTAGATTCCTCTTTGATGTCTACCTTGCTTGGAAATCCTGTGATAATCTCACCTGGGGCAGGAGCCTTGAAAATGGATGCTCATTTCTCTCAAGACATACCATAACCACACTTTGTTGCCACTAGACTCATAACTAGGGTGAAATTTCACCATGCTCCAAGGGGCCAGGACACACTATAACTCACAACATTGTCGCTTACAAACCAGAAGAATTGCAAGACTTTGCTACTGCATATGTAAAGAAACTCAGGGAACATGCTCAGGAGTGAATTCTAAAGGTGCTAGAACAAGTGGCAGCACTTAGGCAGAAAGGCAAGGTGGTAATATTTACCATAATAGATATCAGAGAGGTACCAATAATCAAAATGCTTGGACACACTAGAATATTTGTCAGTAGGCTAACTGATCATGGTTTCCAAGGAATTAAATAGATACATAGCTTAGTAAAGTGTTTCTGGACTGATAAAATAAACTCTAAATCTAGAGCAAAAAACTTGAGTCCCCACATTGAAGAGTCTTGGCCTCTCCCTGAGTTTCCAGAACTTAGTTCACAGACTCAGCAGCCCTTAATTGAAGGGGTGTAAACAGAATCCTGTGGCCATTAATAAGAGTGAGAATGTGCTGGAGAGAAGGAAATACCCAAACCTTTGGGGGAAATTATTGGATAGTAGTCTGAATTAATGACAATCCCTGGGGACCCAAAATGCCAGTATGGCCTGATAGTTAAAGTGGGGCTTACAGTGATCAAATAATGAATAGTATCACAGCTGGCTCAGTTTGTACCCTCATTGGCTCTCTGACCATAGGGTGAGGATGATTATGTCAGGACTAAATGAAAGCCCCTGGAACATTTCTTCACTATCAAGATAGTAAACTACAAGCAATATCTCATCCCTAGAAAAATTGCAAAGATTAATGCTACTATCAAAGATTTAAATATAGCAGAGGTGGTGATACCTATCACATCCCCACTTATCTCACCAGTTAAGCCTCTAATAAAGTCAGGTTGATCTTGGAGAATGATCAGAGACTACTGTTAACTTAATCAGATGGTGGCTCTAATTGCTGCTGCTATTCTAGATATATTATCTTTTCTAGAACAAATCAACATGAATTCTGGCACTTGGTATGCAGCTATTGATCTGACTAATGCATTTTTATGCAACCAATTTGTAAGGAACACAAGATGACCTTTGCTTTTACCTGGGAGGACAATCAGTATTCTCTTACAATCCTGCATCGGGGTTCCATCAGTTCTTCTCTAAGGGTTATTGTAGCCTGCAGAGACCATGGCTATCTTATTCCATAAAATATCACAGTTGTCCACTATATCAATGACATTATGCTCATTAGATCTGATTAGCAAGTACTCTAGATACTTTAGTATGACATATGCAAAATAAAGGGTAGGAGATAAACCCCACAACATACAAGTGTTTGAAACCTCGGTGAAGTTTCTGATGGTTCATTGGTTTGCAGCATGTCAAGATATTACTTCCAAGGTGAAAGAAGAGTTGATTCACTCTATGTCACCATGAAAAAGAAGCACTTTGTTTGGTAAGCATTCTGGTATTTGGAAGGCAAGTTATACCACATTTCAGTGTGCTACTTCAACTCCTACTCAGAGTTACCTGTAAGGTTGCCACTTTCAAGTAGGGACCAGAGCAAGAGAAGCAAGTTTAGGCTGCAGTACAAGGCAAGCTACTACTTTGTCCTTATGATCCAACAAGTCCAGTGATACTTGAAGTGACCATGACAAATGGGGATGCTGTTTGGAACTTCTAGTAGGAGAAAAACAACAGATATTTCTAAGACTTGAGAGCACATCTCTGCTCTCTCCTTCAAATAACTTTTCTCCTTTCAAAAAACAAACAAACAAACAAACAAAAACAGCTTCTGACTTGTTATTGGGCCTTGGTAGAAACTGAATGCCTAAACATGAGATATTAGTTGACCATGGAATCTAAGCTTATCCTCATAAACTGGGTATTGTTTGCCATATCTATTCATAAGAATAGATGTCATCAGCAACAATCTATCATGAAACTAAAATGTTGTACAAAAGACTGAGCTCAGGCAGGTCTTAAAAGTAAGAGTAAGCAAACTAGTCACACTAATTTAACACCAACTCTTGTTGCATTGCTTTCTGTATTTCGATCAATACCTATGGCCTCTGGAAGTATTTTTTAATATCCAATTTACTGAGGAAGAAGAATGTCAAGCCAGATGGGTCTGTAAGATATGATGGTACTAACAAAAAGAGGACAGCTGCATCACTATAGCCTCACTTAGGCATGGCTCAGAAGGGTGGTGCTGAAGGAGAATCTTCTTCTCACAATGGGCAGTACTTTGAATAGTACATTTGGTTGCCTGCCATGCTTGGAGTGAAAGATGGGCCAAATTGTAAATGCACAGTAACTCTTGGGCAGTTGCTAAGTTTGGCTGTGTGGTCAGGGATTTAAAAAGAAACAGGATTGGAAAGTTGGTGACAAGAGGTCTAGGAAAGAGCTATGTCAATGGACCTGTCATAATGGCACAGACAGGAGATATTTGTCTTTCATGTGAAACTAAACAAAGGGCATCCACTGTAGAAGCTCTTAAGAATAATGTGGATAAAATGGCATGCTCTAATGATATTCATTAGCCTCTTTCTAGTCATACTAGTTCTTGTTCAATGGGACAATAAAATAGCCATAGTGGCAAGGCCAGAGGGACTAAACAACATAGATTTCTCTTTACTAAGACTAACCTGCTTAATGCTACTGCCTAATTTGCCAATAGCAAAGACCAAAATTGAGCTCCTAATATGGCACCATTCCCCAGCGTAACCATTCAGCAAACTGGTGACAGGTTGATTACATTTGACCTTTTATATCATAAACGGCACAAAATTCATCTTTACCAGGATAGACTTATGGTCTGTAATTGATTTCTCTACATGTAATTCTTCTGTTAGTATCGTCACCCATAGGCTTAGGGAAAGCTTTATTTAACTGTCAAGGAATTCTGCATAGCACTGAGTCTGAAGGAACTCATTTCACAGCAAAGTAAGTGCAGCAATGGACTTACATCTATGACATAACTGATTTTCCTACATATCACGTCACCTGGAAGCAACTGGGCTCACTGAAATGTTGAATTGCTTATGTACAACTCAATTACTGAACAGGTTGGGAAACAACACCCTAAAATTATATTTTGTGTACAGGATTCAGTATGTTCTTCAAATCACAGACCAGTGTATGATACTGTTTCCTCCATAGCCACAATACATGGCTCCAGGAATCAAGGTGTAAGGATGCCTCTTCTCACTATGATTGCTTAATAACTCACTCACAGAATTTTTGCTCTGTGAATTTAGAGATCTTTGTATCCAAGGAGGTAAGACTTCCACTGGGAAGACACAATGGTATTTCTACTGAATTGGAAGATGAGACCTTCACACGGCCATTTTGAGCTCCTTATGCCACTTGAACAAACAAGCAAAAAAGAAGTTACTCTACTTGTTGGAGTTACTGATCCAGAATACCAAGAGGAAATTGAGTTACTGCTGCACAGCGAGGACAAAGGAGATTTTGTCTGGAACACAGTGGACTCTTTGGAATGACTTTATACTTCCATATTCAATTTAGAAAAAAAGTCAATGAAAACTACAGCAACAACAAAAAAGGGCAGATTAATTGACAACTTAGATCCTTTGGAAATTAACATTTGGGTCACTCCACCAGGTAAATAACCCCAACTAGCTGAGATTCTGGCTGAGATGGGGGAAATATAAAAGTGGTATTGAAAGAAGGACTAATTAAATATCAACTAAATCCTGTAACAAATTAAAGGAATAAGAACTGTAGTAACTTTGTGTGTTTTATCTTTACTTGTTATATGCATTCATTTGTATGCTAATCATTTTATTCTCTCTTCTTTACCCATTTGTTTTCATTTCACATGCAAGCTATTGTGGGTTAACTGTAAATTTTACTCTTTAGGTAACAGAACATTTGATGGGACTACAATGAAATTTGAGAGTCACTGACATAGCCAGCAATGGATACAATGACTGTTGGAACTATATACATCTCCTTACTGTTGGGAAAATGAGAATTCCTCACTAGCAAGAAGGATAGTTATATCTTATAAGCGTGGAAATACAGAGTTATTTACTTGTTGTATGAAAGTTGAAATGTGTGTAAAAGGGTGTATGGAATCTGAGTTGTCAAAAGAATAAACAATGACATTAATTTATTGCTTATCTCATAACTGATTATGCATTATCTCCTCTGTAATAATGGAGCCAGTCCTCCAGATATTTCTCCTTCACAGTGAGCATTATGATATAAGCTTTATCAGTCGAGGGTGTGGAGGGATATTGCTTCTGGGGTGCTGCTGTGTTGCACTCTTCCTGCTCCTATCACAGCGCTTCCGGAAGTAGACATGGAAAAAATCCAGTGGTGCTCCACTGCAGCTGCTTGTCCAGAGCTTGCATGTCCTTGCAAGCCCACATTCCTTACCCTAGCCTAGTGGCTACCTCACTGTGGCCCTCTCCACAGTCACCACATGCTCTAGGTTTTACAGCACCCTGCTAGAAAGTGATCTCTCAGTACCCTAATTCAGTATTCTAATGCACACTGCTTAGATAAATAGAGTATCTTCTGGGACCCTCTGAGAAATTGATCTGACTGGAGAGTTTTCCAGCTTTGCTAATAAATCCACTCTAGCATGTTCTTTTTTCTGAGCCTTTTGTTCACTTATTCTGTAGTCATATAGCCATATCAGTTCTGGCATTTCCACTTTACTTAGTGTGTGCCATCACTCTTTCTAAGCTTTCAAGAGCCACTCTAGCCACTGTTAGCACCATCTCTAAGGGCCTTTCTAGGGTGTTAAGTCCTATAATACTATAGGAGAGTACACTCATATCAATAAACTCTCTCTTATCCAACCCTATATTCCATCTTGCTTGACCTATAACCCTCAAGATCTACTTCTCTACAATATTTCCAGTTCCTGCCAGGAAGTATTGGTCAAATTCTACAGCCCCTTCAAAGTATAGTCTTATCTTCCCCTGCCAGGCCCAACACATGGCCCAATTGGACTTTGCTGGGATTTGACCCTTTTTATTGGTCTGGTTTCCAGGAAAGCATAACTGAAGCTTATCTTGTATAGCATCTACCTAATTGGAGGCCTCTGCATTATCTTTAAAGAAGGGGCCACTATCTTCTAACAAGTGTGAGTGGGTCATTTCTATATGTCCAGTGCACTCAGGAGAATCTGAGAGTTCAGGGTTCTCAAATGCATCTACCTACACCTATCCCTATCCCAAGTCTCAGTGTCTCACTCTTTCCCTAGTAGAACTTGGGCCTAGAAAGCCGGCTGTGGTAGAGAATTTAATCTTCTCTTAAGTTCCACTACTAAGTGGATCTGAAGCCTGAGCCTGATCTTGAGTCTGATCTTCCAGCCACAGGAGATACCTTAAGTACTGCCAAAGAGTTATCTCATGCCTGCACATTTCATCATGAATTGATGACTTACCACCCAGAGTTATTATATCTCTTCAATGAGTCATTGGTACTCAGCATCAACCACCCAATCCAATGGTTCTTATGGGTGTCATTTTCTTCACATGTCTCTAGCACTATAAAAATTGCATCAGCTAGTTCATTTTCTTCCACCAAAATTTTGTTCAAGTTCACCACCAGTGAGAGTTTTAACTACACTGCCACAGCATCCCAGGGGCCATTCGTTCTCCATCCTGTCCCCACTAGTGACGAGATCCTCATTGCCAGCCAGCCAATGAATGATCTGTCTCCAAAATCCCATTTAGAGGCTGCTTACTAGAACCACTTCTGATAGTTACATTGGTTCTCTGGCGAGAGATACCAAATGAACAGTGTTGGGGTGAAGGAGTGGGCTCTCAGAGATATAATTTAAAGGAAGACAGGAGGGCAGGATTGGGTAAAAGAGAAACTGATTTACAACTGAAGCCTCAGCTAACCCTATGGAGAATTTTGGAGCTGAAATGTCCTTCACTGTGTCTCGAATTAAGTCCCAAGGAGGCTGGGCCTTTTTCTCCCTACCTCAGCGTATTGTTGGCTATGAGCCACCTTTGCCAGGGGCTGTAACTTTGGGCAAGGCCAATCCCAGAGACTGAGAGTGAATCCAATGAGGAATGCAGCTGTGAGCCATCAATAGCTGATAGTCCCAGAAGTCAGGGACTGGGTGAATGAGATCTAAAGAGGAGATCTGGGGGGAGCACCACAGTATTTACTACCCCACAAGCTGGTGAGCCAGATCCTACTAATATGCGCCTAGCCTGGATCAGAATTTATTCCAGAACAGGCCAGTAGGTTTAATGTCTTCAGCGCCTGCAAAGGAGATTAGCTGGGTATAGAAGGGACTGACCACTTGCATCTACTCCAAAATAAAAACGTACTGAAAGGCAGTCATTTTAGTTCATTTAATTAAATTATCATTTTTATGGGCATGGCTTTTGTATTCTTCCCTTTGTTCCTGCAGTTTGGAATGAAAGAAGAATGAAAAGAAGGAAGGAAGTTCGTTGTTTTATTGAGCACTCGGGTGTCAGGCCTTAACCCTTGGCAACTCTGCCCTTTTGTAGATGAAACTGAAGGTGGAGACAAGCACCAGGCTTGCAGTGTGAATTACTTCCCTCTTGTCACAGTTTGGTGATTAATCAGCTGTGACTGCAGAATAAAATGGAAAGTAACTACGGGTAAACATGACACTCACATTAAATCAAGTTAGTTCATCCTGATTAACATGGCTTCCCTTGGAAACAAATAAATTAGTAGTCATCTCTGGTTTAAACTGTGTTCAAAAGAAAGGAGGGCTGAGGGATGCTACAGCCACTCTGGAAATTATTGCTTACATCCCTGAAACAGAAAAAATATCTTTTGACCCTGCAATTCTACCCTGACCATCCACAGCAGAGGGCAAGCTGAAGTTTGTGTACAGCTGAGGTGTGAGTCCTCCAAACCCACCTTCAGAGTGACTGTCCTGCTGGCCTGCAGGATCCAAGGTGATATGAAGCTGACTGCTCTGAATGTCTGTTCTCTCTTCCTGATGTGAATGACTCCCTACAGGGCAGGGGTGCAGTGAGTGAAGCACTCACCTCTGGTGCTAAATTTAAGTGGCCACCAAAACACTCAGGAATATGGACAAATATTTTTGAAAGTCAAAAGTAAGGCAAAAAAAATATGATGAACAAGATATCTAAACTTTAAATAAAGACAAAATCAATTTATTGATTTTAACTTTTGCCTTAAGTTCCAACGTAGTTCATTACTGCACTGCTGAAGGGGAAGAGTATAATTTCAAGGTATTAGCTTAAATGGACTTTCTACCTTAAGTTATGGCCTCTAGCGCAGTGGTTCTACAATTTTAGTGTACACCAGAGTCACCTGCAGAGCTTGTGAAAAAGACAAGAGCTCAACCCCAAACCTAGAATTTTGATTTATTGAAAATTAGATGGGGCTTAAGAATTTGCAGTTCTAACAAGTTCTAGGCAGTAAGGCTGTTGCTGATGCAGTGCTATGGTCTGAATGTTGGTGCCGCTCCACATTCATATGTTGAAACCTAACCCCCAACAATAGTTTTAAGAGGTGGGGCCTTTAGGAGGTGATTAAGTCATTAGGGCAGAGCCCTCATGAATGGGATTGGTGTTCTTGTAAAAGAAGTTGAAGGAAGCTGCCTTGCCCCTTCAGATGTGTGAAGACTCAGAACGAGGTACCATCTGTGAAGCAGAGAGTGAGCCTCCACTGGACACTGAATCTGTTGGTATCCTGACCTTGAACTTTCCAGCTTCCAGAACTGTGAGAAATTAAGTTTCTGCTTTTTATAAATGACCCAGTCTAAGGTATTTTGTTATAGCAGCCCAAACAGACTAAGACATGCAGGAGCCACAACTTAAGAAACACTGTAGAGACAGCTGTATAAATAGTTAGCCAGGAAATCCCTACGTAGGAGCTCAATTAAAAAAAAATATGGCTGAGCGTGGTGGTTCATGCCTGTAATCCCAGCACTTTGGGAGGCCAAGGCGGGCAGATCAAGTCAGGAGATTGAGACCATCCTGGCTAACACGGTGAAACCCCGTCTCTACTAAAAATACAAAAAAAATTGGCCGGGTATGTGGTGTACACCTGTAGTCCCAGCTATTCGGGAGGCTGAGGCAGGAGAATGATGTGAACCCAGAAGGCAGAGCTTGCAGTGAGCAGAGATCGCCCACTGCACTCCAGCCTGGGTGACAGAGCGAGACTCTGTCTCAAAAACAAACAAACAAACAAACAAAAAAACAGTTTCTGATGAGCTGAGTGAGTAAATGAAATGCATAATGCCAAGATCAGCTAGGAAGTGTATTTATTCTGAGTGGGACATTGAAAGTGAATTTCTGATTCCTCATCTTCTTAAGAAGCACTTTATTATTCACACTGAATGGGCTCATCTCTCTACTGCCCAATGCAGTACAAGGTGACATATTTTAGACAGCCTTGGGAGAACAGGGGTAGGCAGAGAGAACTCTGATCCCCACCCTGGTGCTCTTGGGTAAGGCAGAACCATGACAGAGGTTTGAATTGCAGTTTGATGCCAGAGGCCTTTATTCTTTAGAGCTCCCTTCCACTCATCCACTGCCTTTCATGACATCTTTTACCCACATGCTATTCAGTCCTTTCCTACAGTGACACTGCTCAGGACTGGTTACCACCCAGACCTGGCTACACTCAGAGAAAAGATTGGGGTAGAGACAGCAGAGCAGATATAGAGGAGACAACAATTCACTTCATGTCAGGAAAAAGGACATTTCAAAACCTAACCATGGGTTAAGTACTCAATTTCCAGACTCTCTGAAGGTGTCATTGCTCCCAATTGAAAACTCACTCTTTACACTTTATTGACAGTCTTTTTTGAATCACATCAGGCAGGGGACTTGGAAAGGGGTTATTTACAGTGACATACAGTTTAAGTAATGTTCTTTGATTTAGCCTGACAGTCCATGATTTTAAGACATGGTTTGATGCAATTTAAATATCTAAATAATTGATTCAGTTGAGTAGAAAGGTCAAATCATAAATCTGGAAACATGAGAAAATATTAGCATTCATTGCTATTCTAAAATTTTTATTCTTCCTACTCATATGGATACTTGCAAATCAACTATGCTGTGGGTTTATGTAGTTACCATTCCTATTACAATAATGCAGAGGGTGACTATAATTCTATTATAGTCAATCTGAAAATAAAGCAAGAAAAAGCACGCTATCAGAAAGAAATAGATTCAAAGGAAGCCAGCAATAGTAGAGAAAAATACTCAGCTATTTCCCCCTTGTCTCTTCTTCTAACCTGTCTCAATTCTAGGAAGGAGAAAATCATGACTCCTATGATTCTATGTTGTTCTTTGGGCCTGAAGAGTCCCAGAAGGAAAGAAAAGAATAGGGGGTTGTAAGATTTCATATATATATATATATATATACGTATATATATATATATGTGTATATATATATATGTATATATATATACACATACACACACACACACACATACACATATGATTTTAAGATATGACATCATATATGATTTTAAACTATATATGCACATATACATATACATTTTGTATATACATATGTATATATGTACATATGTGTATGTATAAATAGATATATGTTTAGCTAATTGTTTATTACTGGACTTGTTCAACAGTAGACTGGAAGTATTAGTGAGGATGCTAATTTGACATAAATGCAGAGGTTCAGCCAGAGATTGTAACCAGTAAGTTGAAAGTGATTGGAAATTCAGAGGGACATCTTTTCTCCATATTGTATATCTGTTCCTTGTTGGACATCTGCTTAATACTTCTATTATTTGCTGATCAGCTTACATAAAAGAAGGTTGATGTACCAGCACTTCCAAGGTTATTAATTGCATCACAAAAAACAGTCTAGACTGAGACTGTGGTAGCTTCATTCCAATTCTCTGTTATGGAGGAGTGCACTCTGATTGGCCCAGTTTGCTGCAGGTGTTCAATCAACAGCAGTTGGATGGGGAGTCATGTTGTATTCACCTAGCTGCCTGGGAGTTCTGCTTAGGTGGGATGATTTCTAGATAAAGTGAGCAATTCTCAGCCCTTGGGCTGAAAGAACACCCCCAAATTATCCCCTACACTGAATAAACACTTGGCAAGAATGTGGAAATCAAGCATCAGATATGATTTTCAACTAAACAGACTTCCAGGTCTTCTCTAATGCCATAATTCCACAACTGACAAGAAAAGATGAAGAGAATCCAAGAGGAGTGGCAGTACTGGATTGTGCCTACCTTAGTGACATTTGGAAGATTAATTAGACATTTTGGTAAGAGCTTTGAAGATGAAAAGGGCTGAAAACAGCATTAAATCTTTACTACCAAGTCCTAGGAAAGTAGGTTAGGAGATGAATTAGCATCAAGGCCGTAATGTTGTAATGACATTCACTGAAAAATTGACTACACACTGTGTTTTACAGGATATCTTTCACCTCAAAGAAGACTTATATGAGGCCCAAGAAACTGGAGTTTGGAAAGGAGAAGAAGCTAAGACTTTAGGTTTACCAAATAGCCTTAAGATCCATTCAACATATAATCAATCTTTCACAGATTGGGGGTTTGAACCTGGATCAATTCCTGTAGATGATCTTTTCCTCCTTCCTCATTTTACAGATTAGAGACTTAAAGCCTAGAGAGGTAATAGCATAACTGGTCCTATTATTTGGGTCTCCTAATTCCCATTTCAGTCACAGAAAGCAGAGAATATTTCTCTACGTGGTGTGATTTGTGATTTGGGAGATTCTGGGAAGCCTTTTCTCAGCAACTTGAAAATATTTTCTGTACTAGCCTATTACGCTAGGAACCACACCAATTCTAATTCTTAATATTCTATTAAGCACTGCTTCTACAGATGTTCCTCTTTTAAGAAGAAAGCATTGCAAAGGCAGGTAATAAATTAATTTGGTAGTCCATTATTATGTTTATTGGAATAACAAAGGAAATAGATTTAGCAATCCAATGAATAAAAGACTGAATTTCAGTTCTACCACTAACAAGCTGTGGGACTTTTTGCAGGTTTTTTTCAGTCTGGGAGTGTCAGGTTTACCATTTGAAAAAATGGGGAAAATAGCAGTATCAATTTCATAGGGTAGATAGGATTAAACAAAATAATGCATTAAAGCCAAACTTAGCCCCGTAATAAGCACTGAGTAAATAACATGTAAATGGTAAGCACTGATTAAATAGTAGGTACTATCATCATCATCCTCTTTTTCTACCACAAATTTTATTGAAGCAATTTCTTCTCAGTGGAAGGATAAACTTGCAGTAACAGGAGAAGGAAAGTAAGTACAGGAAGGGAGATTTGCAATACCAAAAGAGAAATATTTCATACTTCCTAGTTTATAAGATAATCGGTCTGGCTTATGTTAACCAAATCAAAACTCTTATAAGCACCCATGAATTTAAAAAAACAAAAAAAAACAAAAAGAAAAGCAAAAATTAAAAAAAAAAGAAAACTTGTAAATTTGTTTAATTTCCTTATAGACCCTGGATATGAGACCTCGGTCAGAAGGATATCTTGCAAAAACTTTCTCCCATTCTGTAGGTTGTCTGTTTACTCTGATGATAGTTTCTTTTGCTGTGCAGAAGTTGTTTCATTTAATTAGATCCCATTTGTCAATTTTTGCTTTTGTTGTAATTGCTTTTGATGTTTTTGTCATGAAATTTTTGCCCATGCCTATGTCCTGAATGGTATTGTCTAGATTTTCTTCTGGGGTTTTTATAGTTTTAGGTTTTACATTTATATCTTTAATCCATCTTTAGTTAATTTTTGTGTAAGATGTAAAAAAGGGGTCCAGTTCCAATTTTCTGCATATGGCTAGCTGGTTCTCCCAGCACAATTTATTAAACAGGAATCCTTTCCCCATTGCTTGTTTTTGTCAGGTTTGTCAAAGATCAGATAGTTGTAGATGTGAGGTCTTATGTCTGAGGTCTCTATTCTGTTCCATTGGTTTGTGTGTCTGTATTTGTACTAGTACCATGTTGTTTTGGTTACTGTAGCTTTGTAGCATAGTTTGAAGTCAGGTAGTGTGATACCTCCAGCTTTGTTCTTTTTGCTTAGGATTGTTTTGGCTATACAGACTCTTTTTTATTCCATATGAACTTTAAAATAGTTTTTTCTACTTCTGTGAAGAATGTCAATGGTAGTTCGATGGGAATAGCATTGAATCTGTAAATTACTTTGGGCAGTATGGCCATTTTCATGGTATTGATTCTTCCTATCCATGAGCATGGAATGTTTTTCCATTTGTTTGTGTCTTCTCTTATTTCCTTGAGCAGTGGTTTGCAATTCTCCTTGAAGAGGTCTTTCGCTTCCCTTGTTAGCTGTATTCCTAGGTATTTTATTCTCTTTATAGCAATTGCGAATGGGAGTTCATTTATGATTTAGCTCTTTGCTTGTCTGTTAGTATATAGAAATGCTTGAGATTTTTGCACTTTGATTTTGTATTCTGAGACTTTGCTGAAGTTGCTTATTAGCTTAAGAAACTTTTGGACTAAGATGATAGAGTTTTCTAGATATAGGATCATGTCATCTGCAAACAAAGGCAATTTGACTTCCTTACCTCCTATTTGAATACCCTGTATTTTTTTCTCGTGCCTGATTGCCCTGGCCAGAACTTCCAATACTATGTTGAGTAGGAGTGGTGAGAGAGGGCATCCTTGTCCTGTGCCGTTTTTCAAAGGGAATGTTTCCAGTTTTTGCCCATTCACTATAATATTGGCTTTGGGTTTGTCATAAATGGCAAAATAATAAATTTTGAGGTAGTTTCCTTCAATACCTAGTTTATTGAGAGTTTTTAACGTGAGAGGATGTTGAATTTTATTGAAGGCCTTTTCTGCATCTATTGAGATAAACATGTGGTTTTTGTCTTTAGTTCTGTTTATGTAATAAATCACATGTATTGATTTGCATATGTTGAAACAATCTTGCATCCTGGGGATGAAACAGACTTGATTGCGGTGGATAAGCTTTTTGATGTGCTGCTGGATTTGATTTCCCAGTGTTTTATTGAGGATTTTTGCATCAATGTTCATCAGGGATATTGGCCTGGGGTTTTCTTTTTTTGTTGTATCCCTGTCAGGTTTTGGTATTAGGATGATGCTGGCCTCATAAAATGAGTTAGGGAATTGTCTCTCCTTTTCTACAGTTGAGAATAGTTTCAGAAGAACTGTTACCAGCTCCTCTTTGTACTTCTGGTGGAATTTACCTGTAAATCCCTCTGGTCTTGAACTTTTTTGTTCAAGACTACCTCGTTTTCAGAACTCATTATTGGTCTATTCAAGGATTCAGCTTCTTCCTGGTTCAGTCTTGGGAGGGTGTATGTGTCCAGGAATTTACGCATTTCTTCTAGATTTTCTAGTATATTTGCGTAGAGCTGTTTATAGTATTCTCTAATGGTTGTTTATATTTCTGTGGGGTCAGCGGTTATATCCCCTTTATCTTTTTTTTATTGTGTCTATGTGATTCCTCACTCTTTTCTTCTTTATTATTCTAGCTAGAGGTCTAGTTTATTAATTTTTTCAAAAAAACAGCTCCTGGATTCATAGATTTTTTGGAGGAATTTTTTATCAATATCTCCTTTAGTTCAGCTCTGATCTTGGTTATTTCTTGTCTTCTGCTAGCTTTGGGGTTTGTTTGCTCTTGGTTCTCTAGTTATTTTAGTTGTGATGTTAAGATGTTGATTTGAGATCTTTCTAGCTTTTTGATGTGGGCATTTAATGCTATAAATTTCCCTAATAATACTGCTTTAGCTGCATCCCAGAGATTCTGGTATGTTGCCCCATTAAAAAGTGGGGCAGGCTGGGTGCAGTGGCTCATGCCTGTAATCCCAGCACTTTGGGAGGCCAAGGTGGGTGGATCATGAGGTCAGGAGATCGAGACCATCCTGGCTAACATGGTGAAACTCCATCTCTACTAAAAATACAAAAAATTAGCCGGGAGTGGTGGCAGATGCCTGTAGTCCCAGCTATTCAGGAGGCTGAGGCAGGAGAATGGCATGAACCAGGGAGATGGAGCTTGCAGTGAGCTGAGATTGTGCCACTGCACTCCAGCCTGGGAGACAGAGCGAGACTCTGTCTCAAAAAAAAAAAAGGCGGGGGGGATGAGGGCAAAAAACCTGCACAGACCCTTCTCAAAAGAAGACATTTATATGGCCAACACACATATGAAAGAAAGCTCAACATCACTTATCATTAGATAAATGCAAATTAAAGCCACAGTGAGATACCATCTCATGCCAGTCATAATGGCAATTATTAAAACGTCAAGAAAAAACAGATGCTGACAAAGCTGCAGGGAGATATATATGTTTTTACACCATTGGTGGGAATGTAAATTAGTTCAACCACTGTGTAAGACAGTGTGGTGATACCTCAAAGACCTAGAACCAGAAATATCACTTGACCCAAGAATACCATTACTGGGTATATACCCAAAGAAATATAAATCATTCTATTATAAATATACATGCATGTATATGTTCATTGCAGCACTATTCACAATAGAAAAGACATGGAATCAACCCAAATGCCCATCGATGATAGACTTGATAAAGAAAATGTGTTACATATACACCATGTGATACTATGCAGCCATAAAAAGGAAAAAGATTGTGTCCTTTGCAGGAATATGGATGGAGCTGGAAATCATTATCCTCAGCAAACTAACGCACGAACAGAAAACCAAACACCGCATGTTCTTGCTTATAAGTGGGAGCTGAACAATGAGAACTCATGGACACAGGGAGGGGAACAATACACACTGGGGCCTGTTGGAGGGGGTTGGGGAAGGGAGAGCATTGGGAAAAATAGCTTGTGTATAATGGGAGACCATAAGTGGTGTCTACGGAAGGGGATGTCGTGTTTAAGAAGGATAATCTTGGCAAAGGAAATTTACTTTTATGAATTTCATTCATAAAAGGGCAGGTTTAATTTACTCTATAGAAGCCAAAATGCTTTGTCAGGCAGCTACTCTAAGATGAGATAGTCGAGTGGTTGGAACCTCCAGTAGAGAAAACCTTTACCCATGTATCATGTCATCAATGAAACTGAAGTTTTACATTAGGCGAATCTGTGGCATGGTGAAAAGTATACTGGACTAGGAGGAGGAATCTGAGTTGAAGTCCTAGCTCTGCCATTTATTCCCTATGTAACTGGGATTAAGTCACTTAAACTTTCTGGGTCTCATATTTCTTAGCTAGAAAATGAAGATAAAACTTGTCCTATAACACTTAGCTATTGTGTGTAAATGAAATAATCATGTGAATATACTTGAAAAGTGGTACATAAATGAAGATGTGTGTATATGCTCTGATTTCTAGCTCATTACCCTATCAGATAAATCACATAGCCCTTCATTTGGTTTTCCAAGGATCCTCTGGTCAACAAAAGGTTTACTGAGAGATAAAGACTAATTCTTTCCTTTGTAAGATTTACAAAATTGTCCCAAAGCATTTCTTAGCAAAAAAGAGATGGTAGTTAGTTCACTATTCACTGTAAATTCTCTTGATTTCTATAGAGTGGCCATATTTTACCCATTTTTCCTTCTATTCCTCTCACCTTGGAATCTTCTATAATACCAAGGATTGTTCTAACCATGTGACTCAAATAGGATCTGCTATAAGGATTGAACAGGTGAGTGTATGTGACAAAAACTAGGTCTCAGAATTGTTCTCTGCAGTATGTCAAATTTGAACCAAGGAGCAGGAGTTCCTTCCTTTAGATGGCATTTGCTCTTGCTGGAGCATTATGAAAATAGTAGGCTACAATAGATAAAATGCAGCCAACATACAGAGCGAATCAAATGCAGTTGACGGAAAAAGCTTCTGCAGTGGTGCCTAGAACCACACTCGACTAAAGCCATATTCATCCTCCCTTTCCTGTGATTTGATTTACAAATGTATACATTCTTCTAGCCTTAATCTCATTGATGTTAATTTCCACCATTTACAAATTTTTAAAAAGTCCATCATACATTATGAGTTGTATTTTATTTTAGTGGACTCTTACTTGCTTTTGTATTTTGAGCAAGTATGGTAATTTTAAAACATGGCCCCAAAATATTTTGACATTCCTTTCATCAAAAGATAGTTTTTATGTCCCTTTCCCTGAAGTCTTGGTGGGCTTCTAATTACTTCAACCAATAGAGTATGGAGGAAGTGATGCTATGTAATTCCTGATGCTGCTCAGAAGGGTCAGGTCATATCTACTTGATCTTGTGCAACACTTTATCTGGAGAAGCCAGCCATCATGTAAGAAGTTGGGCTATCTTAAGACCACCATGCTAGAGAGGCTACATGTAGGTATTCTGGTCAACAGTGCCCTGTGAGGTCCCGGCTGACAGCCAGTCACATCTGCCAGTCATTAAGTGAACCATCTTGAAAGTCCAGCCCAGTCTAGACTTCCAAGGACTGAAGACCCAGTGGCTACTACCAACAAACAGACTATGAGTGAGAACTGCAAGTTCTTTTCCTGACCAAACACTCTGAGTGACATAGAAAAAAGAAAAACAAAGTTCTCTAAAATCCCTAAGTTTGGAGGCAAATTCTTATGCAGAGTGACAAGTTACTTAAAAGCTTTGAGGATTTTGGAGATCATCTATAAAATTGAGGTAACATTCCTCTTTAAAGTCAATTTAAGAAATTAATGAGATGGAACCTGAAAGGTGCCTCACAGTGTATCTCTATATCACAGACTCTCAATAAATATCCCTCTCCTTACCTTCCTCCCAGTGAGATTATCTAAATAAAAGGGATTTTATAGACTGTAGGAAGTTTTTCCAATATTTATTATTGTCCTCCTGGACCCATTGTCCAAAAAATATATTCCCAGAAAACCCAGTCAGTCACTGGTCTGAGGCATACTCAGAAGCTTTCTCTTATTGTTGGATCATATATCCACAGCCTTTCTTCAGTGTCCACCAGTTCTTAGTGACCATCATGTTTACACTAATGTTCTGTTTCTTTCTTCTGTAGGGAGTACTTAAAGACAGAGATGATGTTTTGCAAAATAATCATTTAGTTCTATAAGTAGATCAACAAGTCATAAATGCTTGTTGAAGTTCGAGGGTAGATGTTTGAATTTTCCATGGTAGGAGTAAATCATGTACCTCATTAGAATCAAGAACGTGGTTGTTTTGTTCCCTACATGCTATGTCTTCTTGTTCTACCAGTTGATGATAATTTTGTTTTGTTTTGTTTGTTTTTGTGTAAAGTGATGTCAAAAGAAGCTATCATGATTTCTCTTTGCTATCAAGTTAAAAGGAGAAGGATTCGAGGCTTCTGATGAGAAAATCACATCGGCCAGAGAAACTGACAGTAATCAGAACAACTCCTTTCTCTAGTAAAAAAAGCCTTAGATTTTAAAAAGAAAAAGAAATGAGAAAGAATGTATATAAGTAGACAAAGATAATGAAACCTTTCTCAGCTCTCTCTAACTCATGGACATGTCAAGAAATTAAGAGACATTTCATGATGAGCTGGAGTATTAGGACTATATTTGCTGAATTTATTTTTTCATGGTTCAGTGATGAAACAGTAAATTTCACAAATAGATTTCAAGTTTGGTCAAGCATTTTGGCTTTTGAACATTAATCTCCTGAGCAGTGAGCTCTGTACACGCCTGGAAAGGTTCAACACAACAATGACATGTGACAGCCAAACATCCAAGCACTGAGCAATTTAGATCCTCATATCACCAAATGGGATTTGGTGGGTGGAGGAGAGGGGAGGACCCGAAGTTATTTTGCTGTTATTCTGTTACAGCTCTTTCTTCTCTGTGTTGATGCTGCCAAAAGCTATGCTGGCAGCACACTGGCTTTTCAGTGTTTATATTAACTCATCTTAATCAAGGAATCCTGACTTAACCTTATTCTTTCTCACAGACACAGTTCAATGCTGCAATGGAGCCTGTGGTGAGCACTGATTCAATAGGTGGTTTGCCTCCTTAGACACAGAATCATAGGGCTAGAAGGAGTGAAAACAACACTTTATCTCTACATTGGCTTCAGGGAGGGCAGTGCCCAAACCACCTCAAGTACAGAATAATTTACTCTCATTTAGAAGATCTCCAGACAGAGCTCGAATGGTTCCCTTGGCAACAAATTTTAGTTTTAACAATATTTGTAGCTTTATCCTTCCCTCCAGATAATGCCATAACTGTGTACTCTAGATTAAATGTTTTCTCCTTTTCTGCCCACAGTGCTTTTGAAGCCAAACATGATTTCACATATAGTGTTGGGTCATCATTAAGTCACCTTTCAGACCTGCCTCTAAATTAAGGAGTCCTCATCCTTTCCTTAACTTTTTCTTGTCTCCTGACCTATGAGAATCTGTTATACGCATGTTTAATTTCTGTGGAATACCTCATCATACGACTTGAAATTCTGATTGACTAGAAGTGGTTTTTTTCCTGCATAAGTGCTACTTTATTTATGCCTCAGTAACAAACAACAACAATCACTTAATGGAAATGGTGGCAGGCAGAATTCTAAGATAGCTGCCAGATTCCTGCCACCCCTGGTGTGCATGCCTTGATAATCACTCTCCTTTGAGTGCAGGCAGACCTGTGTGTATGACACCACTGCTATGATTACATTGCTCATCAGGTGACTGTGAGCTAGCCAAAATGGAGAATATTCTGGTGGGTCTGACCTAGCCAGGTGAGCCCGTTTCTGAGACATAGAGATTGAAAGTGTGAGAGGGATTTGATGTGAGGGGGAATTCTCTGTTGCTGGTTTTGAGTATAAAGGGGGCCACATAATAAAGACTTGAGAGTGGTCGCTAGTTGCTGAGATCCATCCCTAATTGAAGCTAGCAAGAAACAGTTCTACCAACAACTCGAAGGTATTTGGAAAGGAATCCTTCCCTAGTCAAGTCTCTAGAGGGGAATGCAGCTAACTGACACCTTGATTTCAGCCTTGTGAGACCCTGAACAGAGACATCAACCACTCAGTTGCCTGGACTTCTGACAGAAATGAAAGATAATAAGTGTCTGTTGTCTTAAGCCACTAAGTTTATGGAAATTTGTTACACAGCAATGGAAAACCAATATAGGCCCCTATCCATGAGTTACATTGTAGTAAACACCTTTCCTACATTATAGGTATCTCATCTAATTCCTACAGCAACCCTTGAGGTAATCACTATGTCCATTGTCAGAGCAAGAAAACTGAAGCTCGGCTTCATAAACAGAAGCAGCAAGGATTGATTCTTTAAATACTGTGAATTCCACTCTCACTTTATTTGAATTTGTGACAGTGAAATTCACAATATTCTTTAAACATTTTACCCCCAAGCAATGCTCTTTCCTCTGAATTGCTTTGCCTGTCCTAATAATTTTATTTATACAGGCTGATGCTGGTGACTTGGGAATAGTATTTTTATCCAAACCATTTGGCTTCTTGTAGGCATGAGCCACTGAGGGAGCTGTTTTCTATTTAATTGTGCTTTGGAAAAGTCAAACGCAGCCTTGAGTTTTAAAATTATTAAGCTTACACTTTTTCACAAAATAGAAATGGAGTAAGATAGCTCTGTCCTCCCTTTTTTTAAAGCCAAACAATGTAAGAATGGAATGTACTGGCTCACTGCTCCCACGGTGTCCTTACCAGCACAACTTACCCCATCCCTCCCTAGCCCACCCTTGAGGATACTTTCTTGCCACTGTCAGGCTTACTTCTGCCTCCTAGACTGAGAAAAGAAAAGCCCCCTGGTTTGGAGCTCATAATCAAGTCAGCCTTGCTGCAGGGCTCATTTTAAGCCAGTATCCTGGACCAGGTAAGTCTTTTTATTCATCTCTGCTTTGTATCCAGGTTCCATTTATCAGGTTACTAACTGGCCCCATCATGCATTCCTTCAGTAATTATTTTTAGCACTGCCAAGAAAGCAAGTCTTTTCCTACCAAAACACAGGATTTCCAGTGGGGTTAAATAAATGTGCCTATGTTCTCACTTGGGACAGCAAAAAGGGAAGGAGCGAAAATTGTGGAAAGAATTGGAGACAGAGGGTAGAGGGTAGGGTGCCAAGTGTGGGGGAAAACTGAATTATGAATATGAAGGAAAAATGAAAATAATATTAAACTGAAATGGAGAGAAATAACATAAGTGATAATAGAAGAACATAAAACAACCTTCCCCAAAACAAAGGATAAAGAAAAAAGAATTCAAGGGAAGCTGTAAATATCTAAGACATAGCAGCAAGGGCCTGGGAATACTTACAGTATTCTGAGTTTGAAGTTCTGAGCTTTATTTCTCTGCAGTGAGGATCTTAAAGATGCTTAAACGTATGAATAAGCAACAAAGTAACATGACCCTTCAGCTATGGGAAAGGGGTCCCGATCCAGGATCCAGACCCCAAGAGAAGGTTCTTGGATCTCTCACAAGAAAGAGTTCAGGGCGAGTCCATAGAGTAAAGTGAAAGCAAGTTTCTTAAGAAAGTAAAGGAATCAAAGAATGGCCACTCCATAGACAGCATCCACGAGGGCTGCTGGTTGCCCATTTTTGTGGTTATTTCTTGATGATATGCTAAACAAGGGATGGATTATTCATTCATGCCCTTCCTTTTTAGGCCATATAGGGTAACTTGCCATGGCATTTGTAAATGTCACGACGCTGGTGGGAGTGTAGCAGTGAGGACGACCAGAGGACACTTTCATTGCCATCTTGGTTTTGGTGGGTTTTAGCCATCTCCTTCACTGCAACCTGTTTTATCAGCAAGGTCTTTATGACTTTTATCTTGTGCCGACCTCCTATCTCATCCTGTGACTTAGAATGCCTTAACCATCTGGGAATGCAGCCCAGTAGGTTTCAGCCGTATTTAACCAGCTTCTATTCAAGACGGAGTTGCTCTGGTTCAAACGCCTCTGACACTTTTCAGAGATTATTGTCAATTCAGGAGTCAAATCATTAGAGACTTTGAAAAAAATCAGATGAGGGTAATAAAACTTATGATAATATAATATTGACATTTTAACGCTATGTATAAATATTGTTCTAAGCACTTTAATTTAATCCTGAAAAAAATCCTCTATAGTTATTACTATTTTCATGCCTATTTTACAGATGAGGAAGCTGAAGCTTTGAGAATTTAATTTGCTCAAGGGGAGGCCAGGACAAGAAATACTGAAGAGGCTGATGTGGCAGGAATGTAGGAAACAAGTCAATGATGGAAGATAAATATGGAGACGTGATGGAGGCAAAATTCTGAAGGGTCTTAGAGCCCATTATAAGACATTTGGTTTTTATGGTTAGTGAGAAGGAAAACCATTGGGGGTGGTTGGGCAGAAGAGTAATATGACTTGACTTCTATTAAAAAAATAATTTGGTGGCTAAGTTGAGAATATATGTAAGCAGGAGTAGGGGTTGGGGGTGAGGGGCTAGGGCTGTTTATGTCAAGGGTGGATCCAGGCAGACCAGGCAGGAAGGCATTGCAATAATCCAGGCAAAGGGAGAGGGTGTCTTGGTCACTAAACTGATGCCAGATATGAATTAGCTATACTAGAAGGTAGTGGGAGATGGTACATAAAATCCTACACATTTATTGCAACTGTATATAATCCTTAATTACAATTTACTACATATGGACTAATCTAGAAGAGTGCTTTCTAGGTACTGTTTAGTAAATTCATAGTCAACTCATAATAATGAATATGGTGGTCATTTTTTACAAAGCAACTTCCTGTGCATTACTTTGAAAGCAATCCAATAAGGCATATGTGGCAAATACTACTCCTGCAATTTAACATGAAAAACCAGACTTGGTGAACTTAGAGCTTGGCTTGCCAGTATAACATGAACTATATGTCCTTTCTCCACTGAACTCAACTTCCTAACTAAGCTTGTGCCAAGGGGCATTTCAAGATAAAAATGGAAAAAGAGGCTATACCTTCCAGGATAAAGACTTTGGTCTGAAAGTAACATGTGCATTAAAAGTTCAACTTTGATAAAAGTTACAAATCACTATACAGAAGACCTATTAAATGAAATAGACCCCAAATAAACACAACAAAGGCTTTTCTTTTGTAAGATGATTTTAAGTTAAAATACTGAAGAACCTTTTGAGAAAGTGTTCAGAATATTTCCTCTGCTCACTGCAGCTGCAAGAAGCAGCACAAACATCCACATCCTATTAGCTTTGATTTCCAACTCATGGAAACCCAACCTGTCAGCTTTTCTCTTTTTTCTCAATACATAGTGACATTAACTCAGCCTTTTCTTCAGAAGTCTTCTCTTCTTGGCTGTTAAATAGATTATCACCTCTCTAATGACAAGGCCAAGAGTCAGGTGAGGCACTCATCTTGAGCACAAAATTTAAGGGAGAAAAACTCAATGATCAAGATAATATTTTAATGTGATTTTTAAAACATCAAAATCCATAGAAAAATATCACAGGCTGGGCATGCTTGCTCCTGCCTGTAATCCCAGCACTTTGGGAGGCTGAGGTGGGCAGATCACTTTAGATCAGGAGTTCAAGACCAGCCTGGCCAACATGGCAAAACCCCCATATTTAATAAATATACAAAAATTAGCTGGGCGTGGTGGCATGCACCTGTAATCCCAGCTACTCCAGAGGCTGAGGCAAGAGAATGGCTTGAACCTGAGAGGTGGAGGTTGCAGTGAGCTGAAATCAGGTCACTGCACTCCAGCCTGGGTGACAGACTGAAACTGTGTCTTGAAAGAAGGAAAAGAAAGAAAGAAAGAGAAAGAAAGAGAGAGAAAGAGAAAGAAAGAATGAAAGAAAGGAAGGAAGGAAGGAAGGAAGGAAAGAAAGAAAGAAAGAAAGAAAGAAAGAAAGAAAGAAAGAAAGAAAGAAAGAAAGAAAAAGAAAAAGAGAGAGAAGGAGGGAGGGAGGGAGGGAGGAAGGAGTCACAATTTTAAAGACAGTGTCAGTGTTACTGAATAACCTTTTGCCTCAAGTTCCAATAGGGCTGAGTACAACACTGGAAAGTGATATTTCCTTCTGATGTTTTATGTTTCAATATTCTTTCTGCATGTATATTCAGTAGAGGCTCTATGTAGTTTATCTCGGGTGAGGCTGAAATATAAAGAGAACAAGAATGGAGATAGGGCAAATCTTGTGTCTTGTAGAATATATTGGACACTCCATGTTTTTCCTTTAATATGTTACAATTCTCTAAGGCATCACAAAATGTAACCTGTCATCATCTTGATCTCTGTTACACAGAGCAAACACCAAGCAGGCATGACCACGCCCTGCACTGGTAGTTGAGATGCTACAATGCAGCGTATTAAAAAATATTGCTGGCTTGTATGGCACCACTTTGCTTATGCTCTGAATGCTGGAAGTAAATGCTGACTATTGGAGATAATAATAATATGATTTTTGAATAAGCAAGGCACAAACAGCAATTATACAGTTAACACAAGCTATGACCATCAAGCAATTGTTATACTTAGCACAATTGCTTGAACCATTGATTAGAGTACAGCATTTCCTCTTGAGATAATGCTGATTAAAATGTACATAGACTCTTCTGGAAGATAACTTCAGGGTTGATGTGAAAACAGCAAAGAGAGATTTCAAATAAATATGTTTGCAACAAAGGATATTTTTGTACAGAGGGGAATGCTTGTCTCCCTGCCCTGTTGAGAGCTGAGTATCACAGAGTCATTTTGTGGTTGGCTGGGCAAGTTTTCCAGAAAGATAAAAGAGATGAAGAATGAGGACAGGAGTCAACTAAATTCTTAGTAGCTAACAAACAATTTTCTTTGGAGTTGACTTTCTCTTTAATCTTTTGTAATTGCAGATACATAATTCAGTGTGCTTTTATAAAATATACATGCCATTTTCCCTGTAAACAGGTATGAGAGCTGACCTCAGCAATTAGCAAAATCCTCATACACACTGATTTAACCAACCCAGTGTGCATCCAGAAACCCCTGCAGCATGAGTTTGCTGGGCCTTTTGGGTCTTTAAATACTCATTACACATTACAACTAGCTAGGGCTCTTGTGGGGGACCAATGGAGGCGCTTTGCTGAGCTGCTCCCTGATGTTGTAAAATGCAAAAAGTGAGTAAGCAGTCACAGTGCACTCTGCTTTCTTATAGTATAGGGCCTCGCCCTTCAAACTGTCATCTGAGGACCAGCAGTATCAACATCCCCATAGAGCTTGTTAGAACTGCAGACTTGCAGGCCCTACTCTAGATCTATTGCATCACAATTTGCATTTTAACTAGATCTCCATGTAATTATTATGCACATTATAGTTCAAGAAGTACTGGCCTAAGAACATTTTGCTCACAAATCTGGGCTTAGAAAGCCATCCTTGTGACTGGAGGAAAACATCAAAAGAGTGACATGATGATCTGCAACTGGAAACAAATGCAAAGCAGGTGTGAGCCATTAGAAATGCAGCAGCCCTTCAGCTCGGCAAGGAGTTTACAAGGCTGTATAGTTAATGGGTAGGTAACTTAGTAAATAGGAGACTTTGTTGTAGATAAAATCATTGTTAGGTATTTGGAAATTATGAGGAATAATATATATAATGCCCTAAGGGTGAGTAGGGGTGATTGCTGAAAGTCTCTTACAGACTGAGCAGGTAAGAAGAAAGGAGAAGCAACCATCTTCTGGTTTTTTTGTTTGTGGCTGCAGACTATGCCGTGCAAGACTTGGTAAACTGGTCCCTGCTGCAGAGGATTTTATACAGAGCACGCTAGTGGCTCACAGGTAGTGTCTTACTGAATGTTGAATTTCCACACTTTTGACTGCATGAATCAGTAAATACTTGGGTTTATTTTGCCACGTAGAGGTCTACGTTGGTTTAATACAAGTAAATAGCAATAATGATAACAGTCACTGCCATTAATGGAGTGTCTCCTTGATACCAGACACTGTCTCAGATGACTTGAATTAACTCTTTAAACCCACATGACCCTGGTCCTGAAAGGTGGTATTATTCATTTTTATAGATGAGGAAACTGAGACACAGGCACCACTACTTCAACCTTGGCCCCAAACCATGTTATTTGCCCTGAATAATTTGCTAGTTCTCCTGTTTCAGTATGCCAGTCTTCTCTATCCATTGGTCTATAGTTGATTGCAATTCATCTTTGTCACCTGTTCCTGACACTGACCAATTACTGACCATATCTCCCTATTCTCTGCCATGTGATAACCTTTGGTTCTCCCAAATAAACTCTTTCCTTATCTCTACCTTATTGAAGCCAACCACTCCTCTCTCCACACAGAATATTTCACTGATTGCCTTGCCCGCCTCTCAAAGGCCCACTTCTTCTCTGTGGAATGATGCAGTTGCTAAGAAGAGCTGTTAATGTCATGACCTCAATGAATAAAAAAGACTTCCTTTTCTCCATGACCACTCAAGTAAAAAGCTTCTCTCTGAACTCCTGCTAATTTTTCATCAGCAAAGGTGCACAGCCTTTTGGAAGTGAAATGATTACTAGTGAAGAAAAAGAAAGAACCTAACACTTATTTTACAGTAAGTAGCAAGTTGATCTCCATTAGGGTCAACCCTCTGGGGTGCCCTGGCCCTTCCCTTTATGTTCTGAGACAGATACATCCCTGAGAAAATTCTAGTCTCTTCTAATCCTGGAATAATTTAGGGAAGCAAGTCTTGAACTTCTTCCATCAAAGCCCAAGAAGTAACCATAAAAGATTTCTTAAGGGGTCTAGAAACACATCACCAAGGGGGTTGGATAAAAATGTGAAATTTGTTTAAAACCTGAAATGTTAACTTTTAAAAAGCATGCAAATTGTGACTACCCTTCCACAATGTCTTTGTTTTACTGCAAAAATAATGTAAATGTCTTTCAGATTAAATTATGAAAATATTTACCTCCAAATTTTGGTGTGAAGTTAAAACTCCTGGATAATGTGCTGTGTTTATTCTGTGGCTTTTTGTATCCCTGGCACACTGCCATGTATCTTGCTGAGTAGCCAAATATTAGGATATTATAGTACCCTGATGATTTTGCTAAATAATTATTATGCCAAACAAGACAGTAATTCAAAGAAGGACAAGTGTCTCAACTCTTGTTCTTTCAGAAAGCTTAAGAGTAGTAGTGAGTGCATCTGCTGCGTGACTCCTGCAATCTCAGCATCTGTTTCTAGTTAGAGAGCCAGCGAGTAAATTGAATCAGGGTCACTGAAGCAGGTGTTCTTGGTGAACTGCAGAGCCTCCCAGTGACCACTCTGCAGACAAAACTTCTTATAATCGCTTCCTTCCCTGAATCTTTTGCGAAACATCAAATCACAAAGAGATCTTATTGTGAGTATCACTTAAATTTTTTTCCTGTCTTATGTAGCAAAGAGGGAAGTCACTGAGTCAGCTTAGATATGTGTGTGTGTTCTAAAAAAATGAATGTATCAATGTGACTTTATGTGTTCTAAAAAAATGAATGTATCAATGTGACTTTTTTTTTTTCCGAGATGGAGTTTTGCTCTGTCACCCAGGCTGGAGTGCAGTGGCATGATCTCTTCTCACTGCAACCTCCACCTCCCGGGTTCAAGTGATTCTCCTGCCTCAGCTTCCTGAGTAGCCTGCCACCACACGTGGTTAATTTTGTATTTTTAGTAGAAATGGGTTTTCACAACATCATTCTCAGTAAACTATTGCAAGGACAAAAAACCAAACACCGCATGTTCTCACTCATAGGTGGGAATTGAACAACGAGAACTCATGGACACAGGAAGGGGAACATCACACTCCGGGGACTGTTGTGGGGTGGGGGGAGGGGGGAGGGAGGAGGGACAGCATTAGGAGATATACCTAATGCTAAATGACGAGTTAATGGGTGCAGCAAAACAACATGGCACATGGATACATATGTAACAAACCTGCACATTGTGCACATGTACCCTAAAACCTAAAGTATAATAAAAAAAAAAAAAAAGAAATGGGTTTTCACCATGTTAGCCAGGCTGGTCTCAAATTTCTAACCTTCAGTGATCTGCCTGCCTTGGCCTCCCAAAGAGCTGGAATTATAGGCATGAGTCACCGCACCTGGCCCCACATGACTTTAATATTTTACTGTGTATCTTCCTCGGCAAATAACTAAATCCTGTCATGTGGGAGGGAGTTTGGAAATAGTGCTTAGGAACCACCCACTATCTCATTTGTGAAGTCCATTGTCACTTGCGGGGGGTGGCCAGGCAATGACATCAACAGACTTATCTGGTTATGTCTTTGAGCCTTGGATCCTTGTAATTGTTTTGCTTGATAAAGCTATCTTTTGTTATAAAAGGCTTTGCCAAAAAAATGTCTTTGGCTTAAGGCACTTAAATAATGCAAGCTTCAAAGTTAGTGAACAGATTATGAAAAATGTCTGAACAGTAATTTGGAAGGCAATTTGCACATATATTTCTATCTGGAAGAATAATAGTTTGTAAACGAAATACATCTTAGGCCATAATTATAAGTGTCAGAACATGAAAGGATTGGTGAATTGGAGAAACAGAAATTAAAAATAAAACTTAAAAAAATAAGTCAGAATATCTCAATGGTACAAAATAAATGAGACAATAGAAACATAGACATTTCCCTTATTCATAATGTAGTTCTTTGTTCTGGAGATTTGTTCATTATTATAAAAACTAGCTACATTTAATCGTTTTAATTGTTGTTATGAGAATACTTTTCTTCATTTATTTTAAATATATCCTACTAAAAAGAGAGTATATATAAAAACACATGTGCAATTTAGAACATAACATTAAAATGAACACTTACGTATTTTCCAACCAGCAAAAGGAAAACAAACTTAATGGTGATCTTGTGTATTTGTGTCCAGATGCATTTTTCTCCCTTTACCTGGGGTAACAATCATTGCATATTTTGTGTTTATCAATTCTTTCCTTTAAAAATGCTTATCCATTTGTGTATTTATGCCTATACAATAGATGGTTTCATTTTGCTTGTTTTGAGCTTTATTATATTTGTTTGTAGTCACCATGGATGTAACCTTTTTTTCCATTCAAAATTAGCTTTCTAAGAATCATCCATGTTGGTGGATATAGCTCTGTGATATTCCATCATGTGATGCTACAAGTTATAACTCCGGTTGTATATCTATTTTCCAATCAATGAATATTTACATCGATCCTAATTTTCATTATTATGCACAGTCTGGCAAGGAAGACTCATATATGACTCCTGGTACATGGGTACAAGGATTCTGTAGGCTATATACCTAATAGTGGAATTGTTGAGTCTTAGAGTATTCAAATGTTCAACCTGACATATTATCATGAAACTGTTCTCCAGAGTGGCTTTCCAATTTACTCTTCCACCAGAAATGTGTTCCTGTTGATCTACATCTTCTCTAGAACATCTTATTTCAGGTAATTTAATTTTTTCATTGTTATGAAATGGTATCTAACTGTCTTATGCATTTCTCTGGTTAATGAGATTGGTCGTAAATTCATATGTTCATTGTGAAATGTCTATTCTTTTATTGCCCGTTTCATCTATTGGGATGGCTATCTTTCTTCTAACTGATTTTACATAGTTCTAGTGGTTGTTTATGCATTCCGGAGACTGGTTCTTTATTAATCATAGGTGTGGCACTATGGTTCGCATTGTTACTCTCTTGCTATACTGTGATGAATACAAGCTTTTCATTTTCATGAAGTAGACTTATCAATCTTTTCTTTAGAAATTATGTTTTAGCAATGAGAACTCATGGACACAGGAAGGGGAACATCACACTCCGGGGACTGTTGTGGGGTGGGGGGAGGGGGGAGGGACAGCATTAGGAGATACACCTAATGCTAAATGACGAGTTAATGGGTGCAGGAAATCAACATGGCACATGGATACATATGTAACAAACCTGCACATTGTGCACATGTACCCTAAAACCCTAAAGTATAATAAAAATAAAAAAATAAAAAAAAATAAAAATTAAAAAAAAAAAAAAGAAATTATGTTTTAGATGTTTATTTAGAAACCCTTCTCTACAAACATTCTAATATTTTCTTTTAAAAGTTTTGAAGTTTTGACTTTTACATTTAAATTATTAATCAAATTAGAATTATCTTCCATATATATGTGAGTCCTCAATTCTTGCTCCATTAAACAATTTATCCTTCCTCGCATCAATATCTTCCCACCTTAATTGCTATTGGATTATAATAACTCTTGATATTTGGTGTGCCAAATTCCCCCAACATATTAATCCTTTTGGATATTCTATTCTCAGCCCTTTGTTTTTCCATATGAAACTCAGAATCATCAAGTTTATTTAAAATTCTACTAGGATTTTGATCAAAATTTTCCATAAAAAACTTTTCAGTTTGACATTGTTAGGACTGAGTTTTCTTATCCATGAATGTGAAATATCTGTATTATTTTATCTGCAAAATAAAGATAAAAAAGAAATATCTTTATTATTGTTTAACATTTTTATGAAAAGTTAATAATTTTTTGTCTAGAGGTATCACACATCTTTTTTTAGATATATTCTAGGATACTTTTTAGTTTTGTTGCTTTTGTAAGTGTTGTCATGTTGGGAGTCTCTGAGAACTTCCTCAAGCTTGATGACCCACTAGAAGGACTCTCAGGACTTAGAAGTGGTTATATTGATGGTCACGGTTTATTATAACAAAAAGACACAGATCTCAATAAACAAAGAGAAAAGGCACATGGGGTGAAGTTCAGGAGAAATAAGGCACAAGCCTTCAGGTATTCCCCTCCCGGGAGTAAATATGCTAACTGAAGCACACAAAAAAAGAAACGATAAATGCAAAAAAAGAGCATAAAATACATATAAGACATAGTTCTTAAAATGGGTAACATGCATGTAATTGAAGTATCAGAAAGAATGGAGACAAAGAATAGGGGAAGAAGGAATATTTGAAGAGATAATAACCAAAAATTTTCTAAAACTAACCCACAAAATCAAGAAATTCTGAAGAAACTAGAAAAAATATATGCAAAATAAATCCCACTTTGGCTCATAGTGAACTGCTGAAAGCCAAGGACAAGGACCAATTATTTAAAGCACCCAGAAAAAAAAACATTGCTTTCATAATAGCAATAAAAGACTAATAACTGAATTTTCTACACAAATGATGGAAGCTGGAAGATATAAAGATCATAAGGATATATTCTATTCCTGGAATTGATGTGCCTTGGTCATAAGGTCTTTTTTAAAATACAAAGTTGTAATCAGTTTCTAAATAGTTTAAGTTTCTTGTGTCTCATTGTTTGGAAAGTTCCCCCTTTTTTATACTCAGATCTGCATTAGCTATCGAGGCTAAAAATGACTGCTTTAAAAGAGTTAAGGAAAGTTTCCTCTTTGTTATACTTACAAAAAAGTTTATATACAATTAAAATTTTATGATAACATTTGGTATATTTCTTATCGAACTATTTGTATTTGGTGTTCTATTTATGAGGAGGCTTTTAAAATATTGATTTGACTTCTTTAGTAGTTGTAGGGCACTGAAGTTTTCTGGTACTCTAACTGCAGCCCACGTAACTTATCTTATATTCTCATTATCATTTAGTTCTAAGTATTTTTTTACTTTCCATTATAATGTATTCTTTGACCTTGGAGGTATTTAGAAGTTTGCTTTTAAACTGTCAAATGTATGAAATTGTCTTAGTTTTCCTTTTATTACTAATAGCTACATTATTTTCCCTCTTGTGAGAGAAGGTAGTCTTTGGTACTTTTTGAAATATTTAAAGACTTTTTGGCCTAGTATGTGATAAATTTGTGAAAGTGTTCCTTGCATGTCAAAAAGAATTATCCAGAATTATCCAATAATTGGATAAATGTTCTTAATATGTTTATTAGGACATTCATATTCATTGTGTTTACAATTTCTATAACATTGCTAGTTTTGATCTGCTTTTCATGTCAATACCTGAGATAGGTCTGTTTAAATTTCTTACTATAATGGTAGATTTGTTACACTTTCATTGTAGTCTATCAATTTTTGCTTTATATATGCTGAATAAATGTTAATATGTGCCCATATAAGCTTAAACATTATAATTACTTTATCTTCTTGGAAAATTGTAATTTTCATCAATATGTGCTCACCCCCTTTTAATCTGGTAACTATTTTGACCTTAAAGTCTATGACCAGCAAGACAAGCTTTCTTTAGCTTAGGGTTTCAAGTTGTCTTCATTTATTTTGTGCTGCTATAACAGGATAGCACAGAATGTATAATTTTTTAAACAATTATTTTAGATTCAGTGGTATATGTGCAGGTATGTTATATAGGTAAATTGTGTGACACAGGGGTTTGGTATATACATTATTTCATCACCCATTTAATAAGCATAGTACCTGATAACTAGTTTCTTTACCTCCTCTCTCTTCCCACCATACATCCTCAAGCAGGCCCAGGTGTCTGTTGTTCCCTTTGTGTCCATGTGTCTCAACGTTTAACTCCCGCTTATAACTCAGAACATGCAATATTTTATTGTCTCTTCCTCTGTTAGTTCACATAGAATAATGGCCTCCAGATCCATCCATGCAGCTGCAAAGGACATGATCTCATTCTTTTTCTCTGCCTGTGTAGTATTCCATGGTGTATATGTACCACATTTTCTGTATCCAGTCTACCATTGATGGGCATTTAGGTTGATTCCATGTCTTTGCTATTATGAGTGGTTCTGTGATGAACATATACATGTAAGTGTCCTTATGGTATTAACAGAATGATTTATATTCCTTTGGGTATATACCCAATAATGGGATTTCCGGGTGGAAGAGTAATTCTGTTTTAAGCTCTCTGAAAAACTGCTGCCCCACTTTCCATAGTGGCTGAACTAGTTTATATTCCTACCGTCAGTGTATAAGCATTCCTTTTTCACCACAATCTTGCCAGCATCTGTTTTTTTTTTTTTTTTTGACTTTTTAATAATAACCATTCTGACTGGTGTGAGATTGTATCTGATTTTGGTTTTGATTTCCATTTCTGTGATTAATGATGTTGAACATTTTTATATGCTTATTGGCCATGTATATATCTTCTTTTGAAAATGTTTGTTCATGTCCTTTGCCCACTTTTCAATGGGATTGTTTTTGCTTCTTCATTTAAGTTCCTTATAGATGCTGGATATTAGACCTTTGTAGAATATACAGTTTGCCAATATTTTCTTCCATTCTGTAGGTTGTCTATTTACTCTGTTGATAGTTTCCTTTGCTTGCAGAAGCTTTTTAGTTTAATTAGGTCCTATTTGTCAATTTTTGGTTTTGTTGCAATTTATTTTGGCATCTTTGTCATGAAATCTTTGCCAGGACCTCTATCCAGAATGGTATCTCCTGATTATCTTCCAGGGTTTATATAGTTTTGAGTTTTACATTTAAGTCTCTAATCCATCTTGAGTTGATTTTTATATATGGTGTAAGAAAGGGGTCAAGTTTTAATCTCTGCATATGGCCAGCCAGTTATCCCAGCACCATCTATTAAATAGAGACTCTAATATGGTTAGGCTTTGTGTCCCCACCCAAATCTTATTTTGAATTGTAATCCTCATAATCCCCACGTGTCAAGGGAGAGACCTGGTAGGAAGTGATTAGATTGTGGGGGTGCTGTCCTCCATGCTGTTCTCATGATAGCAAGTGAGTTCTCATGAGATCTGATGGTTTTATAAGTGTCTGACAGTTCCTCCTTCACACACCCGCTCTCTTGCCTGCTGCCATGTAAGATGTGCCTCTTCTCTTTCCACCATGATTGTAAGTTTCCTGATACCTCCCCAGCCACGAGGAACTGTGAGTCAATTAAACGTACTTTTTAAATAAATTATGCAGTCTTGTGTATGTCTTTATAGCAGTGTGAAAATGGACTGATACAGAATCTTTTCTCCATTACTTGTTTTGTCAACTTTGTCGAACATCAGAGGGTTGTGACATTATTTGTGGATCTGTGAAGATGAGGGGTGTGGCATTATTTGTGGACTCTCTATTCTATTTCATTGGTCTGTGTATTTGTTTTTGTACCAGTACCATGCTATTTCTGTTACTGTACCCCTGTGGTATAGTTTGAAGTCAGGTAATGTGATGCCTCCTGCTTTGTTCTTTTTGGTTAGGATTGCCTTCACTATTCAGGCTCTTTTTTGGTTCCATATGAATTTTAAAAGAGTTTTTTCTTTTCTTTTCTGTTTTTTTTTTTTTGAGATGGAGTCTCACTCTGTCGCCCAGGCTGGAGTGCAGTGGTGCGATCTCGGCTCACTGCAAGCTCCGCCTCACGGGTTCACGCCATTCTCCTGCCGCAGCATCCCCAGTAGCTGGGACTACAGGCACCCGCCACCATGCCCAGCTGATTTTTTGATTTTTTTAGTAGAGACAGGGTTTCACTGTGTTAGCCAGGATGGTCTCGATCTCCTGACCTCATGATCCGCCCACCTCGGCCTCCCAAAGTAAAAGTTTTTTCTATTTCTGTGAAGAGTGTCATTGGTAGTTTGATAGGAAGAGCATCATATCTATGAATTTCTTTGTGCAGTATGGCCATTTTAACAATATTGATTCTTCTTATCCTCATGAGCATGGAATGATTTTCCATTTGTTGGTGTCTTCTCTGATTACTTTGATAAGTGATTTGCAATTCTTGTTATACAGATCCTTTTGCCTCCTACTTAGCTGTATTCCTAGGTATTTTATTTTATTTGCGGCTATTGTGAATGGGATTGTGTTCTTGATTTGGCTCTCAGCTTGGATGTTGTTGGTGTATCGAAATGCTACTAAGCCGGGTGCGGTGGCTCACGCTTGTAATCCCAGCACTTTGGGAGGCCGAGGCGGGCGGATCACGAGGTCAGGAGATCGAGACCACGGTGAAACCCCGTCTCTACTAAAAATACAAAAAATTAGCCGGGCGTGGTGGCGGGCGCCTGTAGTCCCAGCTACTCAGAGAGGCTGAGGCAGGAGAATGGTGTGAACCCGGGAAGTGGAGCTTGCAGTGAGCCGAAATTGCGCCACTGCACTCCAGCCTGGGCGACAGAGCGAGACGCCGTCTCAAAAAAAAAAAAAAAAAAAAAAAAAAAAAAAAGAAATGCTACTGATTTTTGTACATTGATTTTGTATCCTGAAACTTTGCTGAAGTTGTTTATCAGATTATGAAGCTTTTTGGCAGAGACCATGGGGGTTTTTAGGTATAAAATCATATTTTCTGCAAACAGAAATAGTTTCACTTCCTCTTGTCCTATTTGGACGCCTTTTTTATTTCTTCTCTTGCCTGAAGTTGTTTATCAGATCAAGGAACTTTTGGGCAGAGACCACAGGGTTTTCTAGGTGACTCATACTGTCTGCAAACAAGGATAGTTTGAGCTCCTCTCTTTCTATTTGGATGCCTTTTTAAATTTCTTCTCTTTCCTGGTTGCCAGGACTTCTAGTTCTATATTGAATAGGAGTGGTGAGAAAGGCATCTTTGTGCCTTTCTTGTTCAGGTTCTCAAGGGAAATGCTTCCAGCTTTTGTTTATTCAGTATCATGTTGTCTGTGGGTTTGTCATAGATGGATCTTATTATTTTGAGGTATGTTACTAGGATGCCTACTTTGTTGAGGGTTTTTTAACATGAAGGAATTTTGAATATTATCAAAAGCCTTGTGTGCATCTATTGAGATGATCCAGTGTGTTTTGCTTTAGTTCTGTTTAGATGATGAATCACATTTATTAATTTATGTCTGTTGAACCAACCTTGCATCCCAGGGATAAAGCCTACTTGTTGATCATAGTACATTCGCTGCTGGATTCAGAATGCTAGTATTTTATTGTGGATTTTTGCCTCTATCTTCATCAGAAATATTGGCCTGAAGTTTTATTTATTTATTTATTTTTGTATTTCTGCCAGGTTTGGGTATCAGGCTGATGCTGACCTCATAGAATGAGTTCCGGACCAGTCCCTCCTCAATTTTTTGGAATAGCTTCTGTAGGAATGGTACCAGCTCTTCTTTGTACATGGGGTAGAATTTGGCTATGAATACATCTGGTCCTGGGCTTTTTCTGGTTGGTAGGATTTTTTATATCTAGTTAAATTTTAAAACTCGTTGTTGGTCTGTTTAGGGTTTCCATTTTTTCCTGATTCAATATTGAGAAGTTGTATGTTTCCAGGAATGTATCCATTTCTTTTAGGATTTCTAGTTTGTGTGCATAGAGGTGTTCATAGTAGTCTATGGGCTTTTTTTTTTTTTTTGTATTTCTGTGGGGTTAGTGGTCATGTCCCATTTGTCATTTCTGATTATGTTTATTTGGACATTCCCTCTTTTTTTCTTTATTAGTCTTGACAGCAGTCTATCACTGTTACCTATTCTTTCAAAGAACAAACTCCTGGACTTGCTGATGTTTTGTATGTTTTTTTTTTTCATCTCAATTTCATTCAGTTCAGCTCTGATTTGGGTTATTTCTTGTCTTCTGCTAGCTTTGGGTTTGGTTTGCTCTTGTTTATTTTTCTTTAGTTACTCTAGGTGTAATGTTAGGTTGTTAATTTGAGATTTTTCTAAATTTCGGATGTGGGCTTTTAGTCCTATAAACTTTCCTCTTAACATTGCTTTAGCTGTGTCTGAGAGAATCTGGTATGTTCTAGCTTTGTTTTTATTTGTTTCAAAGACTTCTTGACTTTTGCCTTAATGTCATTGTTTACCCAAATGTCATTCAGAAGCTGGTTGTTTAATTTTCATATAATTGTGTGGTTTTGAGCAATCTTCTTAGTATTGATTTCTATTTTTTTAGGGGGGGGAGCTGTGGTCCAGGAGTGTAGTTGGTATAATTACGGTTTTTGTGAACGTGCTGACAATTGTTTTATAACCAATTGTGTGGCTAATTTTAGAGTGTGTGCCATGTGCAGATGAGAAGAATGTATATTCTGTTGTTTTGAGGTGGAGAGTGCTGTAGATATCTGTTAGACTCATTTGGCCAAGTGTTGAGGTCAGGTCCTGAATCTCTTTGTCAGTTTTCTACTTTGATGATCTTTCTAATACATTCAGTAGGATGTTAAAGTCTCCCACTATTATTATGTGGCCATCTAAGTCTCCGTGTAAGTCCTTGAAAATTTGCTTTATGAATCTGGGTGCTTCTGTTTTGGGTGCATACATATTAAGGGTAGTTAGGTCTTGTTGTTGAATTGAGCCCTTTACCATTATGAAGCGCTGTTTTTTGTTTTTTTTTTTTTTTAATTGCCGTTGGTTTAAAGTCTGTTTTGTTTGAAATTAGAATAGCAACTCCTGCTTTTTTCTGTTTTCTATTTCTTCGGTAGGTTTTTTCTATCCCTTTACTTTGAGCATATGGGTGTCATTGTATGTGAGATGATTCTCTTGAAGACAGCATCCAGTTGAGTCTTGCCTCTTTATCCAAATTGCCACTCTGTGCCTTTTAATTGGAGCATTTAGCCCATTTGCCTTCAAGGTTAATGTTGATATGTGCAAATTTGATAATGTCACCATGTTGTTAGCTGGTTATTTAGCAGGTTTAATTGTGTGATTGCTTTACAGTGGCAATGGTCTATATACTTAAGTGTGTTTATGTGGTGGCTGGTAATGATCTTTACTTTCCATATATAGCATTCCCTTGGACCTTTTGTAAGGCAGGACTGGTGGTAACAAATTCCCTTAGCATTTGCTTATCTGGAAAGAATCTTATTTCTCCTTTGCTTATAAAGCTTAGTTTAGATGGATATAAAATTCTTGTTTGGAATTTTTTTTTCTTAAAGAGTGCTGAATATGGGTCCTTGATTTCTTCTGGCTTGTAGGATTTCTGCTGAAAAGTTTGCTGTTAGCCAATAGGATTACCTTTTTAAGTGATGTGCCTCTTCTCTCTAGATGGCTTTAATATTTTTTTATTTTATTTTGACCTTGGAGAGTCTGAGGACTATGTCTCTTGGGGATGTTCATCTTGTACAGTATCTTGCAGAAGTTCTATGCATTTTCTGAACTTGAATCTTGGTCTCACTAGCGAGGTTGGGGAAATTTTTGTGGACAAGATCCTCAAATATGTTTTCCAAGTTGCTTGCTTTCTGTCCCTCTCTTTCAGGGATGCTGATGAGTCATAGATTTTGTCTCTTTACATAATCCCATATTTCTCAGAGGTTTTGTTTATTCTTCTTTCTTTTTCTTTTTTTGTCATACTGAATTATTTTGGAAAACTAGTCTTTGAGCTCTGAGATTCTTTCCTCAACTCGGCCGATTCTGCTATTGGTACTTGCAATTGTATTATAAAATTCTTGAAGTGAGTATTTTAGCTCTACCAGATCAGTTTCGTTCTTTCTTAAAACAGCCATTTTATCTTTTATCTCCTATATCATTTTATTGAATTCCTTAGACTGGGTTTCAGCTTTCTCCTTTACGTCGATGATCTTTGTTTCTATTCATCTTCTGAATTATATTTCTGTCATTTCAGCCATTTTAGCCTGGTTAAGAACCATTGCTGGGGAACTATTGCGGTGTTTGGAGGTAAGAAGACATTCTGGCTTTTCAAGTTGCCAGAGTGCTTGCCCTAGGTCTTTCTTACCTGTGTGTACAGACATTGCTTCAGTCTTTGAAGTTACTATCCTTTGGATGAGGTTTCTTGCTTTTGTCTTGGATACCCTTGGAAGTTTGATTGTGGTAGAAGGTGGGCTTGGTCAACTGAGTTGATGTCTGAAAGATTTTAGGAGACCAAAGCTCAGCTCAGCACTCCTGGTCTGCGTTCTTTAACAAAGGGCCTGGTACCAGGACCCTGGTTTTGTTCTCTTTTCCCTTGAAGTTGGGAACCAGCTGTGCTGGATGGGCTGAGATATTTCTGGTCCACTGGCCACAGCACTCTGATGGGTGGTACTGGCCAGAGTGCTTCATTGGGGTGATGGCATCAGGATCTTTGCTCACTTTTGCATGCCAGCAACCATGGCAGTGTGGCAGGGTGCACATACATTGGCTGGGGTGGGGTGCCAGTGGAAACAGGGCTGTGGCATTCCTGCCCATTCTCATGCCAGCACTGGGGCACAGTCAGGGGCAGGTTTGGTGGTGTCTGTGCTTGCACTCACACTGGCAGCAGCAGTGCAGTGGGAGGACTGGTGGGCATGGGGATTACTGGCCTCCATCTGCACATTCACGGTGGTCGCAGCATGGGGTTGAGCAAGGTTACTGGTGTTCGTGTGTGTGTTTACAACAGTGGTGGTGTCATCATGTGGGGAGTGGAGCCACTGGCATCTATGCACTTATTCACTCTGGTGGCAATGGCTTCAGGGGATGGAGGCAAGATTGCTGACATCTGTCTGTGTGTTCATGCTGGCAATGGCAGTGTGGCTGGGTGCCCATGTGCCAGAATAGGTGTTTGGGGTGGCAACATGTTGAACACACACCAGCAGAAGTGGCACAGCAGGGTAATCATGCACATACTCCCTGGCATAGGACAAAGGTGGGGCTCATCCACATGCAGGCATGCCAGCAAAGCTTTAGGGGGTTGGCCATGGGTGAGTACATGCCAGCAAAGCAGCATAGGAAAGATGGGGAGAGGGTGTGAGTGAGTCAGTGCATGTTAGCTGGGACCAATCTGCTGGAGCTCTCAGATGGTCTGGTGTGGTCTGCAGGTAAAGAAGCTATGATGAGGGCCCCTATGAAGCACCCTGGTTGGGCATCTGAGGCTGTGCCACCAGTGGGCATGGCCAGGTCTGGGGCCCTAGTAGAGGCCAGTGGACAGTGGTGTGCTCAGATTGGACTGGTCCCATCTCAAAGCCAAGACCACCCTGCTCTCTACGGGTTTGGCAGTCCCCCAATATCTAAAGTCTCCTAGAGGAATCTGGCCGGCCTTGGGTGAAGGGTATCTCTGGCTGTGCCCCACTAGAGATATTCCTGCACCAAACCCATGCAGTCTTGGGTCCTGCTCCTCCTACTTCTCTAAGCAGCTCTTCCTGCCACCTTAAGTGTCCGTAGGTGTTGTGGAGTTTTCTGTTTCCCAAAGGTACATGGTGAGATCAGGCCACTCCTCACCTGTCCACCTCACCTTTTCCCCAGGAGTTCCTGGGAGCCAAGAACAAGTCCTGATGGTGGGTATCCTGGTGCAGGGTTCTCAGCTTCCTCTCCCTTCAGCTCACATCATCCTTCCTCCAATCATTTTCAATGTGGATAACTTATAATGAACAGAAATTTATTTGGCTCATGGTTCTGGAGGCTGGGAAGTCCAAGGCCATGGTAGTGGCATTGGCATCTTCTCAGCATCTAGTGAGGGCCTTCTTACTGTATCATCTCACAGCAGAAGGCAGAAGGTGGAAGGGTAGGAGAGCATGCAAGAGAGAGAGAGAAATGGAGTCAAACTCTTTATTTTATCAAGAACTCACTCCTGCAATAACTAACTTACTTACACGTTAATGTCATTAATCCATTAATGAGAGCAGAACCCTCACAACCTTAAAGGTCCCATCTCTCAACACTGTTGCACTGGAGGTTAAATTCCCAGCCCACAAACTTTCAGGAACACATTCAAATCACAGCATTTCACCCTTTGCCCCTCAAATTTATGTTCTTCTCATATGTGAAATGTATTAATTCCATCCCAATAGCCCCAATAAAGTCATAAGTTGTTCCAACATCAACTGTAAAGTCCAAAGTCCAGATTCTCATCAAAATCAGACTGAGTGAGACTCAAGGCATGATCTATCCTGAGGCAAATTTCCCTCCAGCTATGAGCACATGAAACCAAAACAAGTACGTGCTTCCAAAATACAGTGAGATAGACATAGGATAGACTTTCCCATTCCAAAAGGATGAAACAGGCAAAAAGAAAGAAGTAGCTGATCCCAAGTAAGTCCAAAATCCAAGAGTGAAAACAGTAATAAATCTTAAGATTCCAGTATAATCTCTTTTGACTCCATGCCTCACCTCCTAGGTACACTGGGACAGGGACTGGATACCCAGTGCCTCAGGGAGCCCTGCTGCTTTGGCTTTGCTGGGCTCAGTTCACCCAGCAGCTCTCACAGGTCTCATGCCTACAGCTTTCCCAGACTGGAACTGCATGCAGGTGGCTCAACAGTTCTGGGGTCTTGAGGGGGCTGCCCCACTCCCATGGCTCTGCTAGACATTACCTATAGGCACTCTCTGCAGGGGCTTCTCTCCTGTGGCCTTGCTGGACATTGCCCTAGTAGCAGCTTACTGTGGTGGCTCTGTTCCTGTGACAAGTTTCTGCCTGGGCCCCTGGCTGTTCAATACATCCTTTGAAATCCAGTGGAGGTCACCATGGCCTCACAGCTTGTGCACTCTGTCTGCAGACTTGACGTGCACTGCAGCATCATGTGGATGCCGCCAAAGCTTACTGTTTGCACCCTTTGGAGCTGTGGCATGAGACGCACCTGGCATGCTTGAGTTATAGCCAAGGATCACTGCACTGGGATTCAGAAAGCAGAGTCTTGAGGTGGCCCTAGGCAGCAAATACTGAGGTCCCATGTGTACTTCTCTGAAAACCTTGCTCTCAAGGACCTAGCTTGCCTTGAGGATCACTGAAATGTCTTTGGGTTAATTTTCTCCATTGTCTTGATTAATACAACCTGGATTTATTCTATCCATATTAATCTCTTTGCCAAATGGTCACTTGGCCACACCCTTTGTATTTGCCCCCTAACATACTTTTTTATTCTGTACATGACCAAGCTGAAAGTTTTCCAAATCTTTCTGTTCTGCTTTGCTTTTAATTATAAATTTCTTTTTTAAATAATTTCTCTCTTATGTTACTGTAGTGCCAAAAGAAGCCATGTAACACCTTGCATGCTTTGCTGCTTAGATACTTATTCTGCCAGATATCTTAGTTCATTACTCTTAAGTTCTGCCATCCCCAAAGTCCTGGAACCTGGACACAATTCTGCCAAGTTTTTGCAACTGTATAATAAAGATGGCCTTTATTCCAGATTTCACTCCCTTGTTCCTCAGTTCCATCTGAGAACTTATCAAAATGGCTTTTAGTTTCCATATTTCTACCAACATTCAGATCACAACCACTTAAGTAATCCCTACAAAGGTTTAGGCTCTTGATACAGCTCTTGTCTCCTTCTGGGCCCTCACTAGAATTGCTCTTAATGTTCTGTGGCAATATAAGCTTTTTCTTTCCTGAGTGTACAGAAGTTTCCAGCTTCTAACTATCACCCAGTTCCAAAGCCACTTGCACATTTTCAAGTGTTTGTTCCAGCGATAGCCCCACTTCTCAACACTAATTTTTTTAGTGTGTTTTGTGCTGCTATAACAGAATATTTGAGACTGGATAACTTATAATGAACAGAAATTTATTTGACACATGGTTCTAACTTTAAGGGGCTGCATCTAGTGAGGGCCTTTGTGCTGTGTCATCAAATGGTGAAAGGAGGAAGGAGAAAAGAGCTGCAGATAGGGAGAGGAAGTGCAGCAAACTCATCCTTTTATCGGGAACCCACTCCTGTGATAACTGATCCACTCCTGAATAATAGCATTAATCTATTAATTAGAGCAAAGCCCTTATGTCCTAACTACCTCTTAAAGGCCTTACCTCTCTACGCTATTGCATTGGGGATTAAGTTTCCAACACATGAACTTTAGGAGACACATCCAACCTCTTACCCTTATGTGTGTTTTTTTCACCTTTTCTGTGCTCTTCTGATTTAGATGTGCTTTTTAGAAAGAGCACACAGTAGGACGTAGTTTCTTTTGTCCAGCCTAACCAAGTTTTATTGTTCACCTGGAGAATTTATTACATTTTATTTATAAATATAGATTTTTAAAAAATTCATAGATGTCCTTATATTTGTGCTCATTAACCTTTTAAAAATATTTTCAGGAATTTTTCCTTTCTTGTTCTTTTGGTATTATTGAGCTGTGTGTTTGCTTTACCTCCTTAATTATGTATAGTTTGGGTATTACTCTATTTCTCTGTCTTAATGTTTATGCTAAGATATTTAGACGAATTTTTTTTTTTGAGACAGGTTGTTGCTCTGTTGCCCAGGGTGGAATGCAGTGGTGTGATTTCAGGTCACCTCTGCCTCCCGGGCTCAAGGGATCCACTCATATCAGCCTCCCGAGCAGCTGAGACTACAGGCATGTGTTACCATGCCTGGCTAACTTTTTGTACTTTTTTTTTTTTTTTTTTTTTTTTGTAGAGACAGAATCTCACCGTATTGCCTAGGCTGGTCTCAAACTCCTGGATTCAAGTGATCCATCTGCCTTGGCCTCCAAAAGTGCTGGGATTACAGGCATGAGCCACTGTACCTGATCTTTAGATGCACATTTAATTTTACAAGCTCTAAAGTTAATCAAAATTTTTATGCTCCTCCTGTACACAAAAAGGACCTTAGATTGCTTTAACTTCTATTATTCTCCCTCTACCTTGAATATTATTGTTATCCAATATTTTAGTTATGTTTTATTTTTATCTCTGCAAAGCAAACATTATTACTATTATTTTTGCACAGTTCGTGTTTGTTTTGATTTACCACACTTGCCTGTTTATACTCCCTCCTCCTTTTTTAAAAATCTCAGACCTTGCTTGTGGACTTTCCCACCCACACAAACGTTCGCATCTGCACAAATAACACTACTATCTTTCTTTAAATTTCAGTGGACTGTTGAACCCTTTGAGAGCCCATATGTAGGTCACACGTCAAGAGCTCCTGACCTAACTAAAACTATCTTTAATATCATAATTTTTGGCATCTTACATATAAAGGATAGACTTTTTTGTCCACAAAGCTGTCATTTGTAGAAATGGCCAATGAAAAATTCACTGGGTGGATCAAATTGTTGCTCCATAGCACTGGCCCCTCCAAAGGAGATTTTCTGTCTCGGAAGACCCACCAACGGAACATTGTACATGACCACAGGGCAGGATGAGTCCTAAATGATTCCTCTGCACTGCCAGGAGCTGTTCTTTCCCATTCCTGCCCTCGGCCATTAGCAGCACTTGAATATCAGTTTGAAACAAAGTTAATGATTTCTGAGTTTCAGTTACACAACTTAAATATTATCTTGTGGATACAAACTTGTAGGACTAGGGAGGCAGCCTCTAGCTATAAGCAGCCTCTTGTTTTTTGCTTATTAGATCATTCAAGCTGTCCTGTGTCTTGCTAAAATGTTGGAGTTCATGGCCCATGCCTAAATCTTGGTCAGCAGAAGCTATATGCAAAAAGATACTATATAAACATTAATGGAAAACAGGGCAGTTCAGTATCCTGAGAGAACACTCACATGCACCAAATGGCTACAGAATATTTTTCCAAAGCAAGAACAGCCTTGCACCTAACCTTATAACTGAGACAAACAGGATAAAGAACATGGGAGGAAGCTTCAAGGAGCAAATACAAGATATTGTATTGTACAAGAAATCTTTGGGAGTCCCAAATATTTTTATGTATTTATTTGTTTATGCTCAAGCCACTAAAGTACTTACCTGAGTATGAAGATCTTGATTCTATTAGCACTTCTGATGATAGCAGAGTAGCTGACAGGGGGCAGCTTTGTGGTGTTCTGGTGATGATTGTACAGTGTCCTGCTATTAGTCATGAGGTGTGTTGAAGAAAAACTGTAGATTTTGGAATCACATTAGCCTAGGTTCAAATGCTGGTTCTAATACTTCTTGGCTTTGCAAATGCTAGTGATTGCTTTAGCCTCTCTCAGTCTCGGCTTCCCAATTTGTCAGTGGGGAACAAACATATCTACCATGCAGCCTTGTGAGGATTAGCTATAATGAAAGCAAAGGACTTTCAACCCCTACTCTATGGCAACTTCTCAGTAAAAGGTAGCAATTGTCATTATGTAACACTCATCCCATTAATAACTATCGCTTCATAATTTTCAGATTTATAAAAATTGTTTTTTACCTCCTCCACTCACCTCATACATGGGCTGTAAAGGTAATTATAGATGTCTAAATGAGCTTGAGCACTTTGGTGAAATTTCAGACAATTCCTTTTAACAGAGTTCTTTCAAGAATCCAGAAAAAAAACATGAAAATTCAAGTTAGTTACTAATAGATGAGTGGTTATTTTTAAATAATAATTTATTTCACTCAAACTTTAAAATACTACCAAATTTGACTATTTCTTTGATAATTTTTCCTCATATTTTGACATGTACGGTATCTAGCTCTCCTCACAGCGTTTTCAGTCCAAGTCCATAACTGGAAAAATGAAACACTTAAGGGAAGAATCTTATGAAATAATTGGCATCTTTTACATTTTAGGACTCTGTATTTGACTGTATCTGTGAATTACCTGCACTCCATGCTTTTCCTCGCTTCTGCTTACAGCAGTTCTAAAGGGCTTAGGCTGAAGTCCATGTCCCTCTGTACAATTGCTATCTTTTTGCTGCAGGTATGTGCCCTGCTATCTAAGGTTTTGTGTTTGCATTTCTTCTTGGTTGAGTGCTCCAACCTATTCCCTTTAGCTGTTATGGTCAGGCTTAGTTTCTGAGATCAAATGAAAGGGACATTCTAGCCAAATAAATTCTATCCTGACCTTTCTACTCTTTACCCTGGTGCATATAGCTAGGAAATTCTAAAGCCTTATAATTCCTATCATCCTTCCTCTTCAAGGCTGAGAACACAGCCAATTCTAACTAGCCAGCAGCCTGCCTCCTGTTCCCCTCGACCACTCCCTGACCTGTTGTCTTCTGCAGAGGCAAAGACATCTCTTACAGAAGGCACACCCAGCTTCAAATCATACTACCTCAAATTTTACTTTCAAAGTAGAATAAAATAAAAATAAAGAGAAAAAGAACCTAAGCTTATTTTTCTCTACCTTTCTATCATGTTTATTGATAAAACCGAGAAATGGGGATCCAAAACATAACAGACATTCAATAAATATTTATTATATGAATAAATAAACAGTGTAAGGTATGGGATGAAGTAAATTTTCTAAACCCTGACCATGATGGGTTCTGTGCAATGGCTACTTTCGCATCCATTCCAACAACATTCTGTGATGTCTTTCCAAATTGTAGAGGCTGGAAAGCTAAAAGCTGCATATCTCAGATTTCCCTGCTGCTGGAGTTCTAGATCTGGTTAAGGTTCTACCAACTTGATGCACTCCTGTGAGATTTGGATTTGAAACTGAATTGAGTGGGGAGAGGAGCAGAGCATAAGGCATTCATTCTGTTGTAAATTGTGAAAAGCAGTGCAAACTGGTTAGTGATTTCCTAATGTGATGGCTTGCTGAAAGCTCAGGTGGAAGCTTCCCTACCACTGGTAGAAACTCCTGGACTCAGGCTAGGGCTTGCTTCCACAACCTTTCCAATGATTTTGTAAGTCACTCAACACATGATAACATCTCTATTTGGAAATAAACTGTTGTCTGCAACCTAACTCTGCTCTAGCAGACACATCAAAGTTTATGACCTCTTTGATCTCCTTTTATTATTTAATCCCAATTTAAAGTTTTTCTTGTGTAATATTATCTGGAACTTTTTTATTATATTGGACTTAGAAAAATAAACACTTGGATATTTCCATTCACTCAGTCAATTTTTGTAATCAATATTTCTCCAGATCCCAATAGAGTACAATTTGGTACAACAAATAACACCTTGACATGGATACATATATTTCATTATTTCACTATTCTAACCGGCTTGATGTAGGACTTTGAACCTCCTCCCCCTGCCATCCAAATCGAAACTTTCTCTAGTTTCTTTGTCTGTATTTTAAATCCACAGATGTTTCTTCTACCTGGTCATAAACAATTTTTTGTGTGTTTTTCCAGTATGCAGTTTTTACTGATAGCCTCTGTCTTCCATGCTACTTGAGAATAACATCTATCATAGGACTACTGCTTTCTACATGAGAATACTGATTCCTGACAAGGCAGGGATTTCATGCACTTCCACAGCCAAAAGCTCAAGTGACTCTACAATGCTGTATGATCCCTTGGCTATCACACTGTCTGAACAATACTGCTCCAAGAATAAATGGGAGAATACATGTATTAGTTCATTCTCATGCTGCAATGAAGAAATACCCAAGGCTGGGTAATTTATAAGGACAATAGATTTCATTAACTCACAATTCCACTGTGCTGGGGAGGCCGCAGGAGACTTACAATCATGGAAGAAGGCAAAAGAGAAGCAGGCACTTTCTTCACAGGGTGGCAGGACAGAGTGAGTGTAGCAGGGGAAGTGCCAGTTATAAAACCATCAGATTTCTTGAGACTCACTCATTATCACAAGAACAGCATAGGGGAAACCACCCCCACGATCCAGTTACCTCCACCTGGTCCCACCCTTGACACATGAGGATTATGGGCATTATAATTGAAGGTGAGATTTGGGTAGGGACACAGAGCCAAACTATATTAATACCCTTGTCCCATAATCTATCACATGATTTGCAACCAAAGCGAAATGACTTAAGCCCAAATCTCAGTATAATCAGAAAACGGCTCCCTTCACTCTATAAGGCTGAAATTTATGCATGACATTTAGTGGGTGATATGGTTTGTCTGTTTCCCCACCCAAATCTCAAGTTGTGGCTCCCATAATTCCTATGAGTCATGGGAGGTACCCAGTGGGAGGTAACTGAATCATGAGAGCGGGTCTGTCCTGTGCTGTTCTCATGATAGTGAATATGTCTCATGAAATCTGATAGTTTTATAAAGGGAGTTCCCTTGCACATCTCTCTCTCTTTGCTCTTCCTTTGCCTACCACCATGATTGTGAGGCCTCCCCAGCCATGTGGAACTGTGAGTCAATTAAACTCCTGTCCTTTATAAATTACCCAGTCTTGGGTATGTATTTATTAGCAGTGTGAGAATGGAGTAATACGGCAGGGGAGTATATATCAGTTACGTTCTGGTGCCTTCTACCTTCTCTACTCCCAGGCTTGTGCCACAACCTCTTCTACAGCCAAAAATAAGGCCCCTGAGACACAATTAAATATTATGTCAGGCCCATTCCTCATTCATAAACTCCAGCAAACAGCAAGTCCTAAACACCAACTAAAATCACCACTACTCATTTTTTTGAACATCCGTTCTGTGCTAGATGCCAGTGATCCTAAGGTGAATCCTATGTCGTCCCTGCCCTTAAGAAGTTAATCATCTAGTGGAGATCAGTTATAGAGGCCACCTTCAAGGTGTGGCATCCTGTGTATTAGAATCAGGAAAAACCTAACATTCAAAGAGCACTTTTTAGATTTGATCCCTAAACAAAACCAAAAAAAAATTAAGAAGTTGCTTTACTCTATTATTACATATGAAGTAAGGATATCTCAGAGAGAAACATTCTTTTTTGATGCTAAACATTAAAAAAAAGATGAAATGTAAGTCTACCTTCTGAAGCAAAGGGTTAGACCATCTGAGATAACACGGAAAATTGGTCTGTTTGTTCAGATGCTTAAGAATCAGAGATGTTCTGCAAATTCAAGCTTTCATAATAATTTGAAGGACACAAATAATTATGAGGCAGAGCCAAAGCAGAGGGAGGTTCAGGACTGCCCGCGCAGTTTCCCAGGGCCTCTCTTACTACAGACAGATGCACTTTGGTTCAGGTTACCTTATCTTGTATATGGAGACATATTACTTACATGGAAAGGTATTGTTTTGGTCATGAAAAATCTCCATTTAATGTTTAAATCATTATTTGGCTTGCATGATATTTTCTGGAGAACTATACCTCATAAATTCCTGGATTCCAGCTTTGTTTGTTTTCTGTAAATAATCCTAGAAAGATCAGATATATCTTGCTGAAAGTTTTCTGTTAATGATGAGTCTCCTGAAAGCAGAGATCATTGTTTTCTCAGAAGTCTGTCCACTGGGGAACCTTTTTTTTCTCAAAAACATCTCCCCAAACCCACCATAAAGGGAGAGAAGAAATTGGAAGCCTGATTCTTAAACATCTTCTTCCCACCACATATAGGACTTCCAAATCTAGGTGGCCAAAGACAGGTTCTGCTAGCACTGGTACATCACCCATCACCTACCTCCAGCATATAGAACAGGAAGTTAAGCATGAATGTGGCTGTTGCAGAAGATTGGGTGGTAGCAGGGAAGAAAGATAGAGAGAGGTTGGATTATTATATTTTTACCCCTCTTCATGAGGAAGAGGGATGCTTTCCTTTTCTCACAAGTCAAGAGAATGGAACTCCAAAGAATCACTTTAAAGTGTACATGCATTCCCTGGAGTTTGAAGACAGAAGGATATGTTGCTCATGCTAAAACATGTCTAAAAATAAGAGGGCACCTAGAGTTCACATAGAGGGAGCAGAGGATATAGAAAGAGGGAGTTGTACTCCCTCTATATTAAAATGATCTGGTTTTAAACAAAATTTGTTGGTATCTAAATATGGCTCAAAGTGCTATGGGGACATTCTAATATTTTATTCAGAGAAAAGAGGAGCCTACTGAGTGGTTCAAATCAAAAGCTATGAAAAATAATAGGCATGTTCTCTGCTTGCATCTGAAGGAAGTTTAGATTCTCAAACAAATAAATGTGTTAGACATGCACACCAAAATATCACTGCTTCACTAGTATGTATATTCAAGGTGTGTGTGTGTGCATGTGTGTGTACCTGTGTATACATCTGTGTGAGAATATAAATGTCCTTATTCTCTCCACTTGGTGTTAGTGGGAATTAATCAATAATCCACATCATGCATGAGAAACTATATAGTCCAAAGGCAAGAAGGAGCTTGGGAGAGGAACACTGTAATTTATTTTCCACTTATGAGAAAATGATTCCTTAAATGAGAAAATAAAGTGAGCGTTGATTAAAAGTAAATGCTGGATAATTTGAGTCTTAATTGAGGAAAACTTAACAGAGCTCAATAAGCATTGAGACCCTTCATGATACAGGAGCATTATGGGTAAGGAAGAGCAGAAGGGATTCAGGCTGAAGGTGATTTACCCGAAATCCTCAATAATCTTCAAAGGAAATAAAATCCATGTTTTTTTTTTAAACCATAAAAATGTGCTTCAAACAGATGTACAAATACTTTCATTTCATGGAAGCTTGATTAAAATGTTCATTTTTATGTTTGTAAGTTGTTGGGTTTCTTTGTTTTTTGAAGAGCTTAGATTCCCTTATCCCATAAGATTCAACTATCGGGCTGGGTTCCAAGATGGCCAAATAGGAATGGCTCTAGTCTACAGCTCCCAGCATGAGTGACATAGAAGACAGGTGATTTCTGCATTTCCAACTGAGGTACCAGGTTCATCCCACTGGGGCTTGTCGGACAGTGGGTGCAGGACAGTGGATGCAGCCCACTGAGCATGAGCCAAAGCAGAGCGAGGCATCACCTCACCCAGGAAGCGCAGGGGTCAGGGAATTCCCTTTCCTAGCCAAGGGAAGCTGTGACAGACAGCACTTGGAAAATCAGGTCACTCCCATCCTAATACTGCGCTTTTCCAATGGTCTTAGCAAATGGCACACCAGGAGATTATATCCCATGCCTGGCTCAGAGGGTCCCACTCCCACGGAGCCTCACTCATTGCTAGCACAGCAGTCTGAGATCAAACTGCAAGATGGCAGTGAGACTGGGGGAGGGGCACCTGCCATTGCTGAGGCTTGAGTAGGTAAATAAAGCCACGGGGAAGCTTGAACTGGGTGGAGCCCACCACAGCTCAAGGAGGCCTGCCTGCCTGTGTAGACTCCACTTCTAGGGGCAGGGCATAGCCAAACAAAAGGCAGCAGAAACCTCTGCAGACTGAAATGTCCCTGTCTGACAGCTTTGAAGAGAGTAGTGGTTCTCCCAGCATGCAGCTGGAGATCTGAGAATGGACAGACTGCCTCCTTAAGTGGGTCCCTGACCCCCGAGTAGCCTAATTGGGAGACACCCCCCAGTAGGGGCAGACTGACACCTCACACGGCCAGGTACCCCTCTGAAACAAAGCTTCCAGAGGAAGGATCAGGCAGCAACATTTGCTGTTTAGCAATATTCACTGTTCTGCAGCCCCCGCTGCTGATACCCAGGCAAACAGGGTCTGGAGTGCACCTCCAGCAAATTCCAACAGACCTGCAGCTGAGGGTCTTTACTGTTAGAAGGAAAACTAACAAACAGAAAGGACATCCACACCAAAACCCCATCTGTACGTCACCATCATCAAAGACCAGAGGTAGATAAAATCAGAAAGATGGGGAAAAAACAGAGCAGAAAAGCTGAAAATTCTAAAAATCAGAGTGCCTCTCCCCCTCCAAAGGAATGCAGCTCCTCAGAAGCAACAGAACAAAGCTGGACGGAGAATGACTTTGACGAGTTGAGAGAAGTAGGCTTCAGATGATCAAACTTCTCCAAGCTAAAGGAGGAAGTTCGAACCCATCGCAAAGAAGCTAAAAACCTTGAAAAAAGATTAGACAAATAGCTAACTAGAATAACCAGTGTAGAGAAGTCCTTAAATGACCTGATGGAGCTGAAAACCGTGCCACGAGAACTACGTGACGAATGCACAAGCTTCAGTAGCTGATTCAATCAACTGGAAGAAAGGGTATCAGTGATTGAATATCAAATGAATGAAATGAAGTGAGAAGAGAAGTTTAGAGAAAAAAAGAGTAAAAAGAAATGAACAAAGCATCCAAGAAATATGGGACTATGTGAAAAGACCAAATCTACGTCTGATTGGTGTACCTGAAAGTGACAGGGAGAATGGAACCAAGTTGGAAAACACTATGCAGGTTATTATCCAGGAGAACTTCCCTAACCTAGCAAAGCAGGCCAACATTCAAATTCAGGAAATACAGAGAACGCCACAAAGATACTCCTCGAGAAGGGCAACTCCAAGACAAGAATTGTCAGATTCACCAAAGTTGAAATGAAGGAAAAAATGTTAAGGGCAGCCAGAGAGAAAGGTCAGGTTACCCACAAAGGAAAGCCCATCAGACTAACAGGGGATCTCTTGGCAGAAACTCTACAAGCCAGAAGAGAGTGGGGGCCAATATTCCACATTCTTAAAGAAAAGAATTTTCAACCTAGAATTTCATATCCAGCCAAACTAAGCTTCATAAGTGAAGGAGAAATAAAATCCTTTACAGACAAGCAAATGCTGAGAGATTTTGTCACCACCAGGCCTGCCCTACAAGAGCTCTTGAAGGAAGCACTCAACATGGAAAGGAACAACCATTACCAGCCACTGCAAAAACATGCCAAATTGTAAAGACCATCGATGCTAGGAAGAAACTGCATCAACTAATGAGCAAAATAACCAGCTAACATCATAATGACAGGATCAGATTCACATATAACAATATTAACCTTAAATGTAAATGGGCTAAATGCTCCAGTTAAAAGACACAGACTGGCAAATTGGATAAAGAGTCAAGACCCATCAGTGTGCTGTATTCAGGAGACCCACCTCATGTGCAGAGACACACATTGGCTTAAAATAAAGGGATGGAGAAAGATCTGCCAAGCAAATGGAAAACAAAAAAAGGCAGGGGTTGCAATCCTAGTCTCTGATAAAACAGACTTTAAACCAGCAAAGATCAAAAGAGACAAAGAAGACCATTACATAATGGTAAAAGGATCAATTCAACAAGAAGAGCTAACTATCCTAAATATATATGCACCCAATACAGGGGCACCCAGATTCATAAAGCAAGTCCTTAGAGACCTACAAAGAGACTTAGACTCCCACACAATAATAATGGGAGACTTTAACACCCCACTGTCAACATTAGACAGATCAACGAGAAAGAAAGTTAACAAGGATACCCAGGAATTGAACTCAGCTCTGCACCAAGCGGACCCAATAGACATCTACAGAACTCTCCACTCCAAATCAACAGAATGTACATTCTTCTCAGTACCACACCACACTTATACTAAAATTGACCACATCGTTGGAAGTAAAGCACTCCTCAGCAAATGTAAAATAACAGAAATTGTAACAAACTGTCTCTTGGACCACAGTGCAATCAAACTAGAACTCAGGATTAAGAAACACACTCAAAACCACTCAACTATGTGGAAACTGAATAACCTGCTCCTGAACGACTACTGGGTACATAATAAAATGAAGGCAGAAATAAATATGTTCTTGGAAACCAATGAGAACAAAGACATAACATACCAGAATCTCTGGGACACATTTAAAGCAGTGTGCAGAGGGAAATTTATAGCACTAAATGCCCACAAGAGAAAGCAGGAAAGATCTAAAATTGACACCCTAACTTCACAATTAAAAGAACTAGAGAAGCAAGAGCAAACACATTCAAAAGCTAGCAGAAGGCAAGAAATAACTAAGATCAGAGCAGAACTGAAGGAGATAGAGATACAAAAAACCCTTCAAAAAAATCAATGAATCCAGGATCTGGTTTTTTGAAAAGATCAACAAAATTAATAGACCACTAGCAAGATTAATAAAGCAGAAAAGAGAGAAGAATCAAATAGATGCAATAAAAAAAGATAAAGGGGATATCACCACCAATCCCACAGAAATACAAACTACTGTCAGAGAATACTATAAACACCTCTATGCAAATAAACTAGAAAATCTAGAAGAAATGGATAAATTCCTGGACACATACACTCTCCCAAGACTAAACCAGGAAGAAGTTGAATCCCTGAATAGACCAATAACAAGCTGTGAAATTGAGGCAATAATTAATAGCCTACTAACCAAAGAAAGTCCAGGACCAGACAGATTCACAGCTGAATTCTACCAGAGGTACAAGGAAGAGCTGGTACCATTCCTTCTGAAACTATTCCAATCAATAGAAAAAGAGGGAATCCTCCCTAACTCATTTTATGAGGCCAGCATCATCCACATACCAAAGCCTGGCAGAGACACAACAAAAAAAGAGAATGTTAGACCAATATCCCTGATAAACATCGATGCAAAAATCCTCAATAAAATAGTGGCAAACTGAATCCAGCAGCACATCAAAAAGCTTATCCACCACTATCAAATCTGCTTCATCCCTGGGATGCAAGGCTGGTTCAACATACACAAATCAATAAACGTAATCCTGCATATAAACACAACCAAAGACAAAAACCACATGATTATCAAAATAGAAGCAGAAAAGGCCTTTGACAAAATTCAACAGCTCTTCATGCTAAAAACTCTCAATAAATTAGGTATTGATGGGACGTATCTCAAAATAATAAGAGCTATTTATGACAAACCCACAGCCAATATCATACTGAATAGGCAAAAATTGGAAGAATTCCCTTAGAAAACTGGCACGAGACAGGGATGCCCTCTCTCACCACTCCTATTCAACATAGTGTTGGAAGTTCTGGCCAGGGCAATCAGGCAAGAGAAAGAAATAAAGGATATTCAATTAGGAAAAGAGGAAGTCAAATTGTCCCTGTTTGCAGTGACATGATTGTATATTTAAAAAAACCCCATTGTCTCAGCCCAAACTCTCCTTAAGCTGATTAGCAACTTCAGCAAAGTCTCAGGATACAAAATCAATGTGCAAAAATCACAAGCATTCTTATACACCAATAACAGACAAACAGCCATATCATGAGTGAACTCCCATTCACAATTGCTTCAAAGAGAATAAAATACCTAGGAATCCAACTTACAAGGGATGTGAAGGACCTCTTCAAGGAGAACTACAAACCACTGCTCAACGAAATAAAAGAGGACACAAACAAATGAAAGAACATTCCATGCTCATGGATAGGAAGAATCAATATCGTGAAAATGGCCATACCGCCCAAGGTAATTTATAGATTCAATGTCATCCTCATCAAGCTACCAATGACTTTCTTCACAGAATTGGAAAAAACTACTTAAAAGTTCATGTGGAACCAAAAAAGAGCCCGCATTGCCAAGTCGATCCTAAGCCAAAAGAACAAAGCTGGAGGCATCACACTACCTGACTTCAAACTATACTACAAGCCTTCAGTAACCAAAACAGCATGGTACTGGTATCAAAACAGAGATATCGACCAATGGAACAGAACAGAGCCCTCAGAAATAATACCACACATCTACAACCATCTGATCTTTGACAAACCTGACAAAAACAAGAAATGGGAAAAGGATTCCCTATTTAATAAATGGTCCTGGGAAAACTGGCTAGCCATATGTAGAAAGCTGAAACTGGATCCCTTCCTTACACCGTATACAAAAATTAATTCAAGATGGATTAAAGACTTAAATCTTACACCTAAAACCATAAAAATCCTAGAAGAACACCTAGGCATTATCATTCAGGACATAGGCATGGGCAAGGACTTCATGTCTAAAACACCAAAAGCAATGGCAACAAAAGCCAAAATTGACAAATGGGATCTAATTAAACTAAAGAGCTTCTGCACAGCAAAAGAAACTAACATCAGAGTAAGCAGGCAACCAACAGAATGGGAGAAAATTTTTGCAATCTACTCATCTGACAAAAGGCTAATATCCACAATCTACAAAGAACTCAAACAAATTTACAAGAAAAAACAACCCCATGAAAAAGTGGGTGAAGGATATGAACAGACACTTCTCAAAAGAAGACATTTATGCAGCCCACAGATACATGAAAAAATGCTCATCATCACTGGCCATCAGAGAAATGCAAATCAAAACCACAATGAGATACCATCTCACACCAGTTAGAATGGTGATCATTAAAAAGTCAGGAAACAACAGGTGCTGGAGAGGATGTGAAGAAATAGGAACACTTTTACACTTTTGATGGGACTGTAAACTAGTTCAACCGTTGTAGAAGACAGTGTGGCGATTCCTCAGGGATCTAGAACTAGAAATACCATTTGACCCAGCCATCCCATTACTGGGCATATACCCAAAAGATTATAAATCATGCTGCTATAAAGACATATACACACGTATGTTTATTGTGGCACTATTCACAATAGCAAAGACTTGGAACCAACCCAAATGTCCTTATGTGATAGACTGGATTAAGAAAATGTGGCACATATACACCATGGAATACTATGCAGCCATAAGAAAGATGAGTTCATGTCTTTTGTAGGGACATGGATGGAGCTGGAAACCATCATTCTCAGCAAACAATCCCAAGGACAAAAAACCGAACACTGCATGTTCTCACTCATAGGTGGGAATTGAACAATGAGAACACTTGGACACAGGAAGGGGAACATCACACACCAGGGCCTGTTGTGGGGTGGGGGGAGGGAGGAGGGATATCATTAGGAGATATACCTAATGTAAATGACGAGTTAATGGGTGCAGCACACCAACATGGCGCATGTATACATATGTAACAAACATGCACGTTGTGCACATGTACCCTAGTACTGAAAGTAAAAAAGAAAAAAAAAATTCACCTATCAGCATAAAGGTACCTCTCCCTGAAACAGACTCCTATCACCTCCATTTCACTGTCAGAGGTTCTGTGACTGCTCAGAGAATTCCAACATAAAATAATTTTCTTCTGCAAGAAGACCCTAGAAAAATCTATTTACAGAGTAACAAGAAAAGTTCTAATTATTTCTGCAAAAATTGACCAAAGAACCAAGCCCAAGTGACAGAAATAAAAATGTCTTTCTGCGTCTCAAAATGGATGACTGATAAAGAGCTGATAGATCTTGATGTAGAACACTTTCATTTAGGTTTGTCTGCAAGACCCTATTGATGTCAATAATGACTAGTAAGCCAGGGAAGCAAATCCTACGGATTTAGATACTGCTGATTTACTTTCTTCAAAGCAACACAGGATATAAAGATAAACTTTAAAAGTGCATAAATTTAAGGAAAATACTTTCAATCCAATATACTATAAAGAAAAATCAGAAAGAAAAGAGAGAAAGGATTTAATGTTTTCTGTTTCTTTTTATCTGGTTATCCTCTCATAAAATGGAATTTCATTTTTAATATATTGAATAGGAGGAAAATAATTATGTAATTTACTATTAGTTTCCTAGCTTCTCAGATTACTTTTGTAATAATACTTTTTAATCATAAAAATTCATAAAATAGGCATTCCATTGCAGAAACTTTCATAAAGGCTTATCTGATAATCATTTAAATATGCATTCTTATATTCAAACTATGCAAACAACAACCAAAAAGCTATTGTGCAAGGCAGAATTTATGGTTTTTGATTAACGGGTAACCAAATGTAGCTGAAGCAGATTATAATATGAAATCACATATTGGCTGAACAGATGTTTAAATAGAGGTAACATCTGAAGTTCTCTACTAATCATTCACAACTGAAATCTAACAACATAAAAAAATCTCCAGAGAAAAGTCACTTTTTTGAATCTTGTGATCTCTATGTCCATCATATACATAGGAGTTTTTCTTTAAAGAAAGTGGAAAATATTTAAATGAGCAGTTAAACAGAGAGATAATGTTTTAATGAAGTAGGACATTGGCTAGATGAAGACCATCCAACAGGTCTATGTTAAAATCCATTTTTGGATCTTCCTCTACTTGGATTCCTTTATTTGCTGGTGGCATTGCCTTCAACCCAGCTACTCTCCCCAAAATGGTGTTCATGCTTTTCGAGTGCTTTATTGACCCTAATAGGGAAACACTAGATTTTTCTCTCTTACTCAAATATGCTTTAATCCTTGTAGCTTGTTCTCTTCCAAAAAAGTTTGCACAAATGTTGAATGCTTCAGAATACATCAGAGTTCTGGTGTTTGTGAAAGTGAAAATGTGAGATTTAGGTAAAAAGAGCAGCAAGGTTAAAGTTATTTTGCCTTCCCTAAAGCATTTCATATGAACTGGATTACAACCAATAATTCTTTGCTGTGTAAAAGAGAAGACGTAAAAACAATAGGAATGAACATCACCCCTCTAAATGGATGAACCCTGTAGTACATACACTGTACACATAGGCATACATTTGCTAAGTACCTATGCTTATATGTCTATCTGTGCATATACATATATATGTGTGTCATATGGGTCTCACAGAACTGATAACCTCAGGTTTTATTCAATGGCTATTAAATATTTGCTTGTCGAAGTTTCCTGGTGCTGCAGCAATCAGACCTTTTCCATTCTACATTGCTCAAAAAACTCTAGGCCAGGATTATGATTATAGAAGTCACGTGTATGAGTAGTAAAGAGTTAATACTCCCAAGGAGAGAGCACTCATTCCCTCTTTTCATGTTTATTTCTTGGGTGCTCACTGTGTGCCAGATATTGATGGAGACGCTCAATAGGCCAACATGAAGAAGATATGCAAGTCTGCAAAGAGGACACCAGCAGCCTGATTGAAATTATAATAACTAGGCACTGAGTCACCACAGAGGGAGTCAGCCCCCTGCTGACCCCATAAGAAAACATCAAACTAAAAGTTACAGCAGATTAAAATAGCAGGACTAAAATACTTTTCTAATCATCCTTGATTAGAGAATGTTGAGCAATCTGTGCATGAAGAGCAATCCGTGGTCAAACCCAAGTTTGTTCTTGTATATTCATAATTAGTTGTAATGTTTATTTAACTGTTTGGTAAATTCAGTTCATATACCAGTGTGATGAAGTTATCTCCAAGATAACTCCTTTTTGCCCTAAACCTCAAGGAAAGAATATCATGAGGGTTTTGGTTTTAATACAAGTATTTAAATGCACATGGCTCTAATAATAACTGTCATGAGTCTCATGCGTAACCAGAAACAGACCACCTTTGATTGGGTCTACATTTACCCTGACTATTGGTAGAGAGAAAAGAGGTTAACCTATTGGCTTCCTAAAAAAGGGCAGTCATAAACTGAGTCAATGCCTAATAGAGGAGATCAATAAAGTGCTGGTGTGGATAGTGATAATAACAGTTTACAGATGCTCTGAAGCCCATGAGTCATCATCATTAATTTAGCTCCACATGCGTGTAGGCGGAAAATAGGATTCAGACAGGCCTCTAAGGGAAGGATCCATCATATTGATCGAGTGCAGCAGGCAGAAAGATGGGCTTTCAGATCTCATGTCTGACACTGTTAGGATGCAGTAAAAGGCGATCAATAGAGCCCTCCCATCTGACTGGACTGCCGGTTTATGGGAACATGGCCTGGCATTATGACCTCCTTCCCTGCACTTTAGTCTGATGCTCAGCATCCAGTCACCTGCAACCAGTCCAACCTGCAGGGAGGGTTTCAGCTTGCCTCAAGGCCACCGTCCTACTTTGTGCTTTATGCTGATATGTAGCACCTGCTTTGTTCTTTGAGCTTGAGTTTCTCAAGTTCATCAGCAAATTTAATTTCCATTTCTTGTAGAAATGAGGCTCTACCCTTAGCGTCTGTTATTCCTATTTCCAGCCTGGGCTTTGAAACCTGACTTCTGAACTCCAGTCAGCCATCTGGGTTTCTGCTCAAAGACTATCATGTATGTCTGCCTACATGAACTTCTAAATGTCTCCTATGTGAATTTTCCATCACTAAGTTCTTGTCACTGGTTTGAGGACTACCGTTGCTTCAAGTTGGAATATAGATGCTAATTGCTTACCTCGTATCACTTGAATTTTAGGGCTGCTGTCACCAGAGGCTGAATTCTGTGTAACAATCTAGATGGCTGCTCAGCTTCTGAAAATAGATTGTTTCTCCTTTTGCACCCTTCTATCTTCCCAAAACTGATGTGGCTAACTGGGCCAAACCTAGTCCTATCATAAAATATGGTAAGAGCTGTAGAAGATACAAACTTACCTTTGGCTTTAAGAAGGACCGCTAATAACAGCCACTTCAGATTAATAAATTCATTAATTCAATGAATATCTTTCATTGGCCACTGCAAACTGTCGGAGTCAGAGCAAGAATAACAACAAAAAAGAGACAATATTCTCATTATCATGGAATTTTCCTTTTTTAGGCATTTATGTGTGCATACATGCATGTGTATGTGTGTTGCTGCTGTCAGAAATAGCGGGCAGACAATAAAAACCACTATCAGGTTATAAACATCTCAGTGTAGAGAATTTAAAGGAGTGAAGTGATAGAACTTGTTTAAATTGGGTCTTTGGGAAAGCCTCTGTGGAGGTGACATTTGAATTAGAAACAGAGATTTTAAAAAGCCAACCACTGTATGATCAGGGAGAACATGTTTCCAGAAGGCGGAAAAGCTGGGCAATGGCCCAAAACCAGAAATGAGCCTGAATATCTGAGACCCAGGCAGATGCTCAGTGTGGCTGGAGATAATGGGCAAAAAAGAATTGATTGGAATGAGGCTAGCAACGTTGGCAGAAGAGAGATCTTACGTGGCTTTGTGAACCATAAAAACTAGTTTGAGTTTAATGTAAATAGAGTGGGAGAATATCTGTGGGTTTTAAGGAGAGGAGTAACCTGATCTGAGTTATATTTGAAAAATGAACACACTGCTTCTGGGCAGATAGTGGATTTGTGTGGAAGGCCAGAGAGGCAGCTGGGAGACCTGTTAGGAGGCTCTCAGAGTAGTTAAACAGGAGGAGTAGTGGTTTGGAATGGGCTATGTAAGTGCAAATGGAGAAAAGTAGAGGTCGAATCTGCAGGACGTGCAGAAGAATTTGATGTGGGAGAATGAGTCTTCGATTTGATATGAGCAAAAGAGCTGATGGTGGTGCCATTTTCTGAGTATGAGGAAGACTGAAGGGAAAAGCAGATTTGAAGGAGAAAAGTTAAACATGATGTTCAGGGCTGTGAAAGTTTGAGTTGCCTGTTAGATATAATGTAAATGACAGGTAAGCTATAGAGAGTATGAATCTGAAGCGCTAGGGTTGGAGATGGAGAACTGGGAGCCATTAGCACAGAGATGGTATTTACAGACTTGGTAGTGGAGGAGGTCACAGAGGAGAGTGTGGTTAGAGAAGGGAAGGGGCCAGGAGAGACCCCCTGAAGAACTCCAATATCTTCAAGCCTAGAAGGGGAAAAGGAGCCAGAAAAGGAGGCTGAGAAGTAGCCAGAAATTTTAAGAGAAATCCACTTAATAAGACTTTACCCTGTGTGAGGTCATACACCAGCCTTCTATATAGGTTAACCATTTTAATCTTCATTTCAACTTCTAGAACTCATTAGAAAGTGAAGTCTGGCATTGGGCTGTCTCTGCTAGAACCCAAGCATCCCCACTTGCCAGTGTATGACTGTGGGCATGTTAATTAACCTCCCTGTGACTCAGTTTCCTCATTTATAAAGTGGTGTTATGAATATCTACCTCAAAAGCTTAAGGGTTGGATTAAATGAATTAACATACATAAAGTCCCTAGAATAGTCTCTGGCACATAGTAAGCACACCAATAAATGTGATCTAGCAGTTGCTAAATAGCTATTATTATCTGAATCTTATACTCAGATGGGGCTTGGAGAAGTTTATTTTCATATATAGTGCATGGTAGAGCTAGGGTGGAAACAACTTCGATCCCAAAGGATGTAGTATTTCTACTTTCTCTGTATTTAGACCCTTTAAAATAAGAATAAATTGACTTATGACCAAGCCATCATTTTTACCGGCCATCGTATCACAGCATAGAAAACCAATATATCATTTCAGATATGCATTTCAACCTTCATTCTCTCCAAGGAAATATTTTTATAACAGATGCTGACTGTTAGTCAAATTCCCTAGATTTACTTTCTGTCTTGTCTATAGAGTGGCTAAGAAAACTTTTCCACAACCCAAAAGGGCAGTCAGAGTTAAACTGAGGCAAAAATGTCCACATAACTAACAACTGAATAGTCAGTCCTCGTATAAATATATAACATGTTGATTATTATTGTAAATGTCAAAAATGGGCATGGTGGCGGGCGCCTGTAGTCCCAGCTACTTGGGGGGCTGAGGCAGGAGAATGGCATGAACCTGAGGGCGGAGCTTGCAGTGAGCTGAGATCACTCCACTGCACTCCAGCCTGGGCGACAGAGCAAGACTCTGTCTCAAAAAAAAAAAAAAAAGCAGATTTTATTAATAATCACTATTTAGACTAAATGAGGGAATCAGTCTTAACAAAATAATATTTTTAAAGGAAACCTAGTTCTATTAATTTCAATTAAATAAAGCAACTCAAGTTAGGCTAATTAAGTGTCAAGCAAAGGAGTTGGGAAGCTACTTCAATAAATAGAGAAGAATGATTTATATTTAACATATTGGTTGTTTATCCATTAATTGGCGTTTTAAATTGTTTGAAGGTCATTTGTTCTTTTCAGTAAATTAAATGTTCCTCTATGCAAGTATTAGGCTATTTTATTGGCAACTTTTTTATAAAGCAAAGTTAGCTTCAGCTTAATCCCTTAGCAAATTAATGAAGGTTTTTTCCTTTAAGAGATTCTAAATCTACTGGTGTTAAAATTAGGTTCTATTACTAATTTTGAAAGAAGAGAAGAATTTCTCTGTTCATAATTCCAATATCCAATTACAATAAATTATGCAAAAAGACTGTTGCTACTTTGGAAGAAACTGTGAGGAACATCTGCCACCCTAAATGGCAAGAGGTCTGACTATGATATAACATCTTAGGGTTCAATTTCATTTGAAAGTATTAATTCTGTCTGAGTATACCACTGTGCATTACACTGTGTGTAATGTCAGAATTAAGACTTTAAATGTTAGAAGGAAGGAAGAGAAGGAGGAAAGGAGGGAGAGAAGGAAGACAGAATCTCCATGATTAGAGTTTGGTTTGAAAGCCTAGTTTCTTTCTGAAAAAGGTCAATCACCACGGACTGGCTCAACCCTGAAAAGTTTCCAAAGTTAGGCTGATGTGCTCTGTTGAAATTCACCCAAGAATTGTACACCTTATTGCTGAGAAGTCACACCAGATGTCCTGTCCAAGGACTAATAATGCTTATTCCTGTAGGCTACTTCCATATGTGAGGAAACAGAAGAGAGCATTTCAGAGCTGGTTAGTCAACTTTAAGTTATGCTCAGTGCACTGTATCGGGAATACAAAAGCATTTTCCAGATGGCATCATAAAGTTAGTTCATTTTTGCAAAGCACCACCTCATTTTTGAGAAATAGCCCCTTGTTTTTCATTCCCCTTGGTTGTTTCAGAATTGCTTTTTCTTGCCATAAATGCAATACTTAAACTAGAGGGCTGGTTAGAATATTTGCTATATATTATAAAAAGTGCGTAACAGACTATGAGTGTTCAAATATGAATTGATGAGGAGATTCATAATATATGGTCTTAACCACTGGCCAGGCCATCAAGGAGACAAAGAGCCAGATGGATATTGGGATTCTACTTTCACTGTTAATGATATAACCTTGGGTAATTCACCTAATTACACTGTGTTTCAATGTCTACATATGCATGAGAGCTATTCTAACTCTCAGAAATTCCTTTGTGAGTCATCTAAGAACCACCTATCATTTGAGTTGTTTCTCTAGCTACTTATCTCCATGAACTCTCTACTGTAGCCAAATTATCCCACTTGCTTTCTTCCAAATACTCTGTGCAACTCCAAATTTGTGTCCTTCATCAAGCTCTTTTCTTGGCCTAGAATGCTCTTTCTCTTCTCTGTCTAGCCAAATCCTGCTGTCTTTTGAGGCATCAATCAACTCTCCTTCTCAGTAAGGATATTCATGTATCTGTGCTACTCTATAAAGGGATTTACACATGTAATCACATTTAGTCATTAGAACAGCTTTATAAAGTAACTATTATTGTGCTCATTTTATAGAAGAGAGTATGATACTTGAATAAAATGCTATACTGTCCCAAGGTCCAAAGGCGCCATCAGGACTTAGATTAGAGCTCAGATTTCTTGGTCGCTGAAACCTGAATTCCTTCCACTACTCCACTCAATCTCCTAGGGATATTTTTGTGTCCTTTGTTGCAATTATTGTTATTATTGTTATTTTATACTCTTTTAATGCAAAGGCTCATGTCTCCTTACAGAAATAGTAAATGCCTTGAAAAAAGGAATACTATCTTTGTATTTCCTACACTAGAATGTAAACTCCACAAGGGCTGAGAATTTGACTTGGTTATTCACTGCTCCTACTCCAGTATGTAGAACAGTCCCAGACATAGTAGACACACAATAAATACTTACTGAATAAATTTCACTATGTCTCTTGTGGCGTCTGGGTTTGCATATAAAGGTTCCCAATAAATACTTGTTCTTCTGGCACAATAAGATTGTCCCCTCATAAAGGTTTCTAGATTAAAATCTTCTTAGACATAAAAAACCCCACTTTTTCTTTATAGCTTTCCACGTCTGTTGTCCCTCTTCTGCTACTAATCTTGTCTTCTCAACCATGACTATTGTCAAATCATTCACTGAATATTTACATTACTCTTGGTTTTTCATGCTGACACCAAACACTGTCACATTTGACTCCAAATAATACAGAATGAGAATCACATCCTAAGTATTTATCCTCAATACGAATCTGCTTACTAAATATTATTTTTTGAAGCACTAAGCGCTTCATTTATATTAATTCTTATATAAGAACAAATATTCTGAACCCCATTTTACAAGTTAGAAAAATGATGCTCAGAGAAATTAAGCAACTTGCTGAGGACCACATAGATAATAAAATGACGAGCTAGAATTAAAGCCAGGGCTTCAAACCACTGAATTCTACTACAACCAAGTGGCTTGTGATGTTCTGGGAGAAGAGGCTGAATATCCTTGCCAGCTGGCATGGCCAAATTAGACAAGTCCTGACAGTCAAGTCAGATATTGTGAATTATGAGACTGCATTTTTGAGGGCTGACTATTGGGAAAACTTCAGAATTGTTGATGGCCCCACAAATATCAATTGTTTCTGTTTGTTTTCTCGACTTAACTCAAAATTATTAAACATGCAACTAAAATTCCAATTCTGAGTAATGCTATTTAGTTAGTGAGAATAGCTTCTATTCATTAGTGGAAGAAAGTCATTAATATGTAACATTATTATCTTTAACTTTACCCTAGTAAAGGCCAGTTGGTGTTTATTAACATTTGGAATACAGTTAATGTTGATGTTAGTTTTGGTTTGGCACTGAGTCACAGCTCTTTGTTATTTCAAGGAGTAAGAATAAGTGAACTAGTAGTGTTTCAGTGAATATTAAAATGTGAAAAGCAAAACACAGTGAAAAACATGACTTCTAAGTATTTGCAATAACTCATAGTTTTTTTTAATATAATTTTGGAGATGGTGAGAGTCTAGTTGTCCTTCTGTCTTCTAAAATAAACTGTATTTGGAACTTTGGCTCATGCCTATTTTTAATTCATTTTGGTAAGTACTACTACAACCTTTATCAGTACAAGTGCCTTTCAAAAGACGACATAATCAGACAAACAGAATGTTATAGGTTGCAAATAAAAGAATTTAGATACTGTTTCTTTCTGTGCTACCTACCATATATAACACTGGCTAAACTGCTCAGAAAACAAGTGTTAGTTTATTCAGCTTTAAGTCAAGGTTAATGCGAAACTCAGAGAATTTTAAAGGGATCTATAAACCCACAAAGTGCTTAGAATTCCTTCAATCAAATCACAATGTAAACATTGGGTAAAGGACTGAGAGACTGTCATATGCTACTATTTTCTCTATTTTGACTTCTGTGTATATGGTAATAGGTGCACAGCAAGCAGTGAATTTAATTCATAATACCTGTTATGTAGTTCAATCCCAGATAGTAGAGGGAAAAAACTGGAGTGTAGCTTAGGAAATAGTATTGTTGTTGAGGCTCTTAGGAAACAGTATTATTGTTGAGGCTCTATTGTGATATTAGGAAATCAGTAGCCTTTGACAGACTCGAGCAAGGAAGCTGACTCAGTGTAGGACTCCAAAGTCTCTTGATCTACAGGCTTTAAATCATTGCTTAGGAAAAAAAATAAACAATATATTCTTGTACTAGCAAATCAGGAATTAATGATAAATTATTTAGATGACTGCAAATTGCCTTTCACCTTGAGTATATGCACTACAAGCAGACAACTGGGTTTTTGTTGTTGTTGTTGTTGTTTCTGAGATGGAGTCTTGCTCTGTCGCCCAGGCTGAAGCGCAGTGGCGCGATCTCAGCTCACTGCAACCTCTGCCTCCCAGGTTCAAGCAATTCTCCTGCACCCCCCTCCCAAGTAGCTGGGATTACAGGCATGTGCCACCATGCCTGGCTAATTTTTGTATTTTTACCAGAGACGGGGTTTCACCATATTGGCCAGGCTGATCTCAAACTCCTGACCTCGTGATCCGCCCGCCTCGGCCTCCGAAAGTGCTAGGATTACAGGCATGAGCCTGAGCCACCGTGCCTGGCCCAGATGATTGTTTTTAAAGGATGTTTGGAGTTTTTTATTAGCAGACAGGATGCATTCATTAAGTATTCACTAAACGTGCATTGAACACCTACTATGTGTTCAGCTCTGTAGGGAGTGCTGAGATGAGTCATATATGGTCCCTACCTTTAAGGAACTCATCATCTAATGGAAGAGAAAGATACATTGATAGCCAACTTCAGGATGCATCCCAATATCATTCTTTCTCAGAGAGACCATACACGGAAGAAATAATGTGAGAAACATGGAAATATACTCAAAAGTCAGACAGAAGGAGGGTTATAGAATTAAAACCTATTAAATAATAATAACATTTAGAAAATACAGAATTGGATATATGGGAATCTTGTTGCAGAAGGAGGGGAAGCAAAGAGTTGGACTGAGGTTAGAGATAATGAGGGAACATGGTATGGCCAATGAGATAAGAAGCAGAGAGAGTTGTGGAGGAGAAAGTGTAGGAGGGAACATGCCTTCTGGCCTGTACTAGACAAAGCAGTCCTCTGCTCCTGAAAGAAGCCAGTGACAGCAGAACACAGAGTCTCCCATCTATATGAACCTCAATATTTTCCCCAAGGGGTCACAGGAGGAGTGGCTACAGGAAAGGCCATGGCCAATGCTTATAGCCTTGCTTACTCTTCCTCATTTTGCCTTCGTATGGCCTTGATCTGGCCTATCTAGTCGGGTGATACATGACAGAAATACCACAAAAAAAAAAAACGGGAAATGTATCCTCTGTTTGCTTTAATCCTACAACTGTCTCTGCACTTAGCTAAGAGACATAAGGATGACTTTGTCCCATGGTGGAGTGGCGAGGATACTCCAAACTCCGAAACTATATATTCTTAATTGTGAGCTCAAAAGCTTTGATCTAAGTGGGAGCTATAAGGATTTGGAATAAAATATTACAGAAACTGGTTACTTCCTTTTCCTACCAATGCTATAATGTTTTAGTTTGAGTCTGCTGCTGGGATAGGGAGGAGTTATTTAATCTGACTGAGTTTAAATTTTAAATAACTGAGAAAACACTGAGTAGTGTATCACCCTAGAAAAGTCTGCAGAAATAGGATTCAAGGTAGAAATTAAGTCCAATTTTAGAAAAACAGAGAAAGCAACATTTTTGCACACAAGAATTTGTGAGTTGGGAAAGTTGCCTCCCCCAAACCTACTTTCAAAGGTCAGTGAAGTGGTCATGTGTAATTTCTTGGGCATACAAAGCCCAGGGTTTTTCCCATCTCTTTTCTGATGCCTTCAGTTTTGTTTGTTGTTTTTTGTAACTACTGACATGTATGTCATTCTACAAAAATGGTCTTGAGTTGACTAGACAAGAGTTTCAGCTAAAATGCAATTAATCAGGCAGAACACTGATAGATTATCAGAACCTCTCCTGTATTAATTTGTAAAAGGGTATGCAGATACCAATACTTGGAGATCTGGGGGTCAACAGCAATGAAAGAGCCACAGGAAGAAATGGCAAATGTATCCTCCCAAGAGAAATTGTTCTCTGAGATGTTGCTGCTGCATTTCTTTCTTCCACAATTTATAAAGATATTTCCTTTTAAACTAACTTCTGGGGATTCGTGTGTGAAAAAATTACTGCATTATAGGTGTTAAAAAGTGTTTTAGGAGCCCTGTATGATTTGACTTGAACTTTTCTTTCTGTAAATTCTTATTTGCTAAAGCTTAAAGGCCCTCACCAGAGTTATTTTTCTTTGTCTTTGTAATAATTTGCATCTGAATCTTGATTCCTTGCCCTATGAAACACCGTGATTTGGGGAATTAACGGTGTTCTGAATAATATATTTAGGATGCCCAGGTAGGCTTAAATAGGAATCCCATCTGGATAGTCACACTGGGTTCTCTCCAGGAGGTAGGCATACCTGGGAACTCTTGAGAAGGGTGGACCAACTGTCTGTTTCCATAGGGAATTATCTACATCAACACTCCTGAGAAAGAACTTATCCTAAAGGAAAAGAATACAGATTAACAACATGTCTCTCTGGATTCACGTCTGAGTCACAAAATTAGGGACTGCAATCAAGAGTGGAAAAAATCTTGGAGAATTGACTCACTAAAGCTTCTGTCAGACATTGACAGCTCAGTGGAGCATTGCTTTGCAGCCCCTATAATGGTAATTGTATGAAAGCATTTGCCCCACCCCAGGGTGACTGTGGGAACCTGCAGAAGTTAAGAAATGAATGTAATAGACTGAACTGCAAGCTGTGGCAGTCTGGGTCTGGAAGGAGAAGAAGCTGTAGAAGATATTTTCCTTCAGTAGCTTCTCCACAGCCATGGTGGGAGATGGCAGAAACAGCCGACATCAATTCTGGGAGCTGGACCACAGAAGAGAAAAAGAAGCAATAGACCCAATAGGGTAGGTAAAGGATGCCCTCCTTAGCTCAGGAGAAACAGTTCTTTCCTTCTCAGTCTCCTCTGAGAGGAATTTGAAGAGATGGAGTTGGGGGTTGAGAATAGGCTGGAGTGGCTATAGAGTGAGTGGGGACAAAGTCAAGGAGCTTCTGTGTGTTTGTGTGTGTGTGAGTGTGTGTGTGTGTCTGTTTATTGTCACTGTAAATCTATTGTTTACCCCTAAGATCTGGCCTGGTTAAACAACAACAACAACAAAGGTCTGCTTCAGTTTTTGGCAGGACCTTCTAAGTAGATTTCTGAATTAGGCCTCTCTTCAATTGTCTGGGGTCCCTTTCACATGAAGACTTTTCTGAAGTGGTCCTAACTCCATCACTTAAAGTGCTATTCTAGCTTACAGGTCCGCCAAGGGAGGACCTAGATGGTTAGTTGTGATTTCTGAGGGGAGTGGTGGTGGTCATTATTGTCATTCTCCAGATGATGGGTAATCAATGTAGACAAAGGCTCTCCCTGGCAAAGTGACAAGAGTATAAGGAATCAGGAGGTGTTAATTAGCCTTTCGTGGCTCAGCTTCTTCATCTGTGAAACTGAGGTGATTCTTACTATGTAGTGTGCAACAGAATCATCTGCAGAACTAAAAACAAAAACAGCAGCTACTTGAGCTTCATAAATACCAAGTTAGAATAAATGCAGGTGAATTTCAAAAGAGCTCTATAGGCATGTCCACCCCACTGGTTAAGGACCACTGAACCATAGTTTTCTCCAGGTTCCCTTTCAGCTTTGAAATGCTATTGTTCCTCATATATTTGTATATAATGTTTGTGGAAGATTAAATAGGCACAGTACATATTAAAATTTGTGAGACTTTTAAGTTTTTTAAGTAGAAATTTATCCCAAGGAAATTAGGTAATGCACACAAACATGTGTAGTCCAGAATAATTATTCTTGATTATGAAAGCAAACCATTGATACATCAACAATTAACAATAAGATCTCATTTATGAGATAAATTGTGGTATATCCCTAAAACAAGTCACAATTTTAGTCAATGAAAATTTAATTTTAAGAGACTAATTAATGATATGGAAAATGTCCATAATATATTTGTAAAATAAAAGCAAACAAATATTTGCAAGTGTGGTGTATATGGTTATAAGTGTGTGAAAATTTATGCTGAATGAAAGATGCTAGACACAAAAGAGTATACGTGGTGTGACTCCACTTACGTAAAACTCTAAAAACGACAAATCCAATCTATTGTGGAAAAAAGAACAGTGGTTGCCTGAAACAAAGTAGACATTAGAACTGGACACAAGGCAACTTTTTGAAGTGATGGGAGTGCTTTTTATTTTGGTCCTGATGGTGGTTACGTGGGAATATAATTTGAAAACTTAAAGTGTGTACGTTGTATTGTCTGAAAATTATTCTTCAATTAAAAATATATTTTCTTTCAACTATGTAAAAATGAGTATCTAGAAAATTTTTTTGTATAAATACCTAAATTCTAAGCTGCTAAAACAAGTAAACTACTGAAACAAAATGAGGTGAACACTATTCCTTCCATTTTTTACAACTATATGTGCCTGTGCTTTTAAGAAAAAAACTGGACATATGTAAATATAAATACAAATGGTGGTTATTATGTTTGGTGGTGGGATTAGAATTTTTTATTATACTTTTCTATGGCCTTTTTTCAAAATTTCTAAAATGAACATGTTATAATCTTTACTAGAAGAAAATAATCATTTTTAAATGTCTATTTAGAAGATGTTAAGCTGAACACAAAAGCACTGGAAGAATAGATGAACCAAGAGTTTCATTGTTAAGTTATTCTTATCTCTAATAAAATGTGACCTTTATTAAAAAGAAAAAAAACCAGCAGCAGCAATAACAACGTGGGCGAAAAGTGACCGGGTGGGAATGTGCACTGGAGTTATTGAGGGAGCCAAATACACATACAAAGCTTGTGGGCATGTGGGAATGTCTGTTTCCTTTCATTGAGATGGGCGGAATCTTGGCCAGTTGTAGCAGAATCTCTGGCCTATTTTTGTTTAAGAACTGAGCGCCTGTTGCCTTCCCCAGCTGGCGCCCCCCTGTTGTCAGCCCACTGTACTCCAACGTTTTCCTGAGTCTGTACAGGGCACAGGTCTGTACATCTCATAGTACAGGTCTGTAAATCCTACACCACAGCCACTGTTCACAGTGCCCTGGGCAATGGGAAAAAAAAAAAGAAAAGAAAAGAAACACCAGCACTAACCAAGGGACATGCCAGAGATAAAGGAAATGACACAGGCAGTTGCTCTGGAATAAATAAACAGAGGGGAAAAATGTGGCCGGGGAACCTCAACAAGGATGCAGGAGAGGAAGTAAACAAGCAAACAAAGCTCAAGGCTGAGATGTCCTGGAACAAAAGCCCAGCACCTAGGGGAGGATAAAAATCTCCTCACCAGGACCACAGGAAATAGAGAACTTCCTTAGTAGCATTAACTTGACAAGTATCCTACAGAGCCATTGATTGTGAAGTCCTGGTCAGCTCTCTGGGTCTGTTCGCTCCTGAAGAATGGGGTGGCTTAAATCCAGTCAGACCTTGGCTGCTTAACAGGATAAACTCAGAAGTGGCCAGACCTAGATGCCAAGTCTAGCACTCCCAGTTGTGATGTAGGGGGTACCATTCTCATAGAATACAAAGAAAGGTGTCCCCCTGGGGCGGCATACATGCTAAGGGTCAATTCCTAAACCTCATCCATAAAATGAGGTTAATCATACCTGCCTCAGATTCTGTAGTACAGGTCAATGACGTGATTATGGATTACCCAATTTCTCCGGGCTCACTAACTTCTCGTCTAATCAAGATTGTAGTAATAGTTTTGTTGTTTTTTTCCCCTTCTTGTTAGGCTTTGTTAGGAGAATACTCAAGACTGCTTACACTTAAATTTTTGGAGATTTTTCTACTGACTTAACGCTTTAGAATTTTATTTACTGTTCCCTCCTTTCCTAGAATCCAGACACGGTCTCATCAGATAAGACTAGAAACAGCTCCAGATCAAAGACAACTCCTCTGTAGTTAGAATTACCACTTCCCTTCAGCCCCGATACTTGATTATCAGAACAAAACTCTGGTGTCCGACTCATCTTTCCTTAGAAGGAGTTCTTAGCTAAGAAACTTCTCAGCCTCTCATGCAAATGGGTTTCCGTTGGACACAAATTTTGGCTATAGGTGCAAGTTTGTTGAACAGTGCCTGCCTGTTTCATAGCAAGCTCTCAGGAAAAGGAAAAGTAGATCTCATTGTCCAATTGGAAATGATGGTCATGTGAATGAAAGACCAGGGAGAATGCTGTCTTCCCACAGACCAATCATCTTTTCAGATGTTTGAAAAGATCTGAGAGATTTTAAGGGATGAGGGACTAAAAGAAAAGGTTGCATTTTGTTTTTATTTAGGTTTCTTTTTCAACACTTAGTTAATAGTCAAATAGGAGCTCTCAGATTTATTCTAAGCATATTTCAACTATTTCCACCCAGAACTAGCCTCTAGTTAAAATATGTTATTAAGCACTATTTTATGGGAAGAGAATACTTGGAAAGTTTAAATTATTTTTAAATTATGGTTCTTAACAAAGAAGCATAAGGAGGCATGCACTTAAACCTGTTGGGAGGTAATATAGGTAAAAATGTAACATTTTATTGCTCCCCAATTAACTTTGAGAATAATACCCCATCTTACATAATCATCTAATTTTCAAATTGCTGAGATATCCAGCTGTGTCCAGTCCCTGTGAAGTCCCTCCAGCCCAGAACTGTGAGTTCCTGAAAAGCAGCCATTAGATTGTTCAGGTTATAGCTCGGCCCATCCCAATGTCCAGCCCAAAGCAAGTGTTCAATAAATGCCATTATTCAATCATCCCTGTTTCTTTTGGGGAGCTTGGAGGTGAGTATGTTGGGTGGGGCAGGGATAGCTTTCCCCAGATGTCTCTGCCTGCCCCAGAGAAGCCTAATATAGAGAGAAATCCAAGATACTTTCAAAAGGGCAAAGAGTTGTAAAATCATTAGATGTGCAGAGCCACAGAAAATCTGAATTACTTCTGGCTGTAATGTAAGGTAAAATAACAATTGTCATGCAATGTCAACGAAATAGAAAAATGGCCAGAAATGGAGCAAAATAAGGTTCACATGCAAGGGCCAGAGGCATTCAAAGAAGTGATGCAAAATACTGCAATTTACATAGAAGAACAGTTTAGAATTGACAATCATGAGATGGAAAGATCGGTCCAACACGAATTCTAAAAGGATGTGGAATTCTTAGTCATCTCAAGATGGCAGTCAGGAACATGTTGCTGCTGCTGCTGTTTTTTTTAAATGTAATATGACACTCAACTATATTTACAGGATCAGTGACCCCAGAAGAAATGCTTCCAATGCACTTAGAAATAATTATATATTTATTGAAGCCTCGCATTCTGTTTGTGGATGAGCATCTAAGGCAAAGTGAGAAAGAGCTGTCCAGTCACAAACACACACACACACGCGCGCACACACACACACACATACACACACACACAAAGATACAGATTTAGAACAGCAAATCTAAGACTAGAACTGATAGGGAGTTTTTATTGTTCTGCCCCAGGAAAGTGATGGCTGAGAGATGATTTAATATGTTTCTCCGGTCTATAAAGGGTCACTATCTTGTGGTTTATGACCATCTGTTCTTTACCTTCCCCAAGGATGGAAAGGAGGAAATGAGCTTAAACTTTAAGAAAGTAAATTTAGGCTAGACCAAAGGGACTGCCAGACTGAGGTCTGTGTAATGTTGCAAACCCGTGGTTGTGGCATTTCCTCCTCTGACCTCAGCTGGGACAGACAGGCATTTACCCATCTGGATGAATTCTACATAGTCCAGCTGTGATACATCCTTGAATCTTCTCAGACTTTTAAAAATGACTGAATGTCACTTTGATATAACTTATTCCATTCTGCCTTAAAGCTTTGATCTTGCTGGAAATCTTTTCTATATCCTGAGTAAAGAGTTATCTGTTGATGCCACTGACCCACCAGTAATGGGAATGAACTGTTCATTGATGTACTGCTAAGATGTGAGCTCATTCATTCACAGCTTTTTGCCCTGTTGCCCAAATATCATACAGTGCTGATTCTACAATAAAATCGAAAGCATCCTCTTGCTTGGAATCTTTCCATACCTTGAGGCCTGAATAAAACCCAAAGGTCTTAGCAGAGAGTACTAGGCTTTCTGCGAGCTGGCTCAGTTGATCTGCTGACGTTCATCTCTCCTGCCTTTCTTCCTCGCTCAGGTAACAGATATGCAGAGCCATCACTTCCAAGTATACCTGGCACCTCACCACCCTATGCCTTTTCAAATGCATTCCCTCTCCTCAGAATTCTGTTACCTCCCTTGCCCATGTGGTAGACTAGAAATTTTTTAGTTCTTCACTCAAATGTTTCAGCATTTCTGAAAGGTTTTCTGTCTTTCCTAGGGAAACCTACATCTTCCTTCCCCCATAAAACCACAGTTCCTTGAGTACTTATGCATCCACAGAGAATTTAACATGTCTTATTGTGGCCTTGAAGTATGTCTTTCCATGAAGCTATAGTAGACTTAAAAGCAAAAATAGAGATCATTTTTCATCTCCTATAGCCAGTTACCCAATAAATATTTCCATCAACGACAGAGTGAATATACTCTGAAGTGTCTTTCTTGCCTCTCTGCTCCTGCTCTATTGGTGAGTTTACCTGCCAAACTCTACTGCCCAACTCCTCCCCCACCCAATATTATATAGAAATCTGAAATAATAAGAAGAATGAATAAATGAATGGTATGTAAACTACTGTAAAATTGCTCTCTAGCATTAAGAGTAGCAAATTGTTACCATAGGTAAAAACTAAACTTTTAGCCATGGTAACAGAAAAAATATCTTGATGATTGCTTTAATTCTATTGCTATTTGTAGATTTTCTATTTGATGATTGCTTTACTTTTATTTCTATTTGGTTCTAGTTCTAAACTAATTAATGGTATACATTAAATAGTATGTTTGTATTAATGGTGTTAACAAATGAATATTTGCTGATGATAGAAACTAGTATGTACATTTGTAATGTTTTCCTGCCCTTTGTTGACATAACTGATATCCCAGCTTCACCCAACTCTGTCTATATATACTCAAACATAATAATCTTCTGTGGAAACTAAAAGATGTTTATTACTACCAGTGAAGCAGCACTTTCTGAAGCGCTTTTTGAAAGCAAAGAGAAAGGTGACTCCATTCAGTAAAATAAAATTAAAATGTTCAATGCTACCTCTATTTTAATTCAACTTAGTTTAATTACATCAGTAGGCAATCTCCATTATATAGAACTCTCAGTCCTGAATGCCTGGGAAAATATAATGGCAAATTTATAAGAAGCTTGCAATCTAGAAGGAAGGAGAAGACATCCACACAAATGAGTGTAATAAGATGGAATTTACAATTGGAGAGGAATTGAGAGAGTGTGGCAGGGGTCCAGTGGAGGATAGGCAGAGGTTTCTTGGAGGGCCTGGCCTTTAAAACTGGTCTCTGAGGCTGGAATCGATTTCCACAGGAGAAGTTGGGCAGTGGGGTTCGGCAGGTTAATTCACACACACAGCAGGGGCAAAGAGAGACAAGAAAGACACTGGAGAGTGTGTTTTTAGAAAAGCCAGGATTGCAGTCTGACAGATGGCTAGGGTAAGTATAGTTCAGCCTGAAGAAAAGATAAGCTAGAGTATTGATCAGCAGGATGAGGACCGTGTGCTTAACTCTGTCATTGATGGAGAGATGCTGAAGGTATTGATTAGGAGAGTGTTCAGCAGCATGTGGATGTCCTGAAATACGAGAAAAGATGTTGAAGAGACTGCTTACTGCAACCTTTGGGAGAGGCAACAAGCCCCTAGATGGTAGGAGGGAGTGGTGGGAATGATAATGAGGAAATCAAGTCAAGGTGTTTTGTAAAGAAAACATGTCATCTGCAGGATTTGGCAACTGATTGGATAAAATGTGAAAAAGAATGAAGAGTAAGAACCAAGAAGAATCTGAGGTTTCTATCTGGATTCTAGGGAGAAAGGTGCCACAAACTAACCAGCATGGAAACCAGAGGTGAAGAGAGAATCATTGAGGTTTAGGTACACGAGTCAAGTGCAAATGAAACATACACGTGGAACACATTTCTAACGATGGGCCTCTCCGGGAGCCCGGGAAGGAGGTTTTGAATAGAAATCTGAGAATCGTCTCATAAACACGAATCCCGAAGTACAGATTTTCCTTTCACTTACATGATCTGTTGGAGGACTCTGCATCTTGTGGGAGGCACAAGTTATTTCTCTTTTGTTGACTGTGAACTAGGTCAACATGTTCAGCCCTATAAGATATATATTATGGGCATTAAGGGAAATACACTTATGAAGCCTTTAAAATATATTAAATGCTCTGTAAATGCAAAATGTAAAGTGAAAATTATAGCTGTGTTCCGATCGTCAGCAAGTAGGAAACAGTAGCCTACAGGATACAATGCAAGCTAAAAAGAGAAGGAATTATCCACAGTGGTGTGTATGCACCTGTGTGTGCGTGAGAGAGAGGGAGACAGAAAAAGAGAGAATGGGAATTTGTTTTCAGTACTCAAGGTGAAAGCACATCAATTTGCCTTCAGTTCTGAGGATTGGGAAAAGTTCATATTTTCTGAAGGTTTACTTTCATATGCTATCGTCATTGTAATTTGGCACCTACAAAATAGTGTTCAGATGTACGCAATAAACTTGCTCTTTTGAAAAGCTGGTTTTTTGTTTTTTTTTTTTTTCATTTTCTTCTAGTAGCTCTTCAGCTTGACATAAGACTTAATACCCAGGTGCACATCTTACAAACTAAAGAAACTCAAGAAAAAGACTTTTATTCCTATTATTTGTCCTCTGCTCTTTTGGGCATATTTTATTTTTTCCAATTCTAAAAGTCTCAAGGTTAACATCGTTTCATAAACCAGAGCAGAATCGTGGCTATATTCAGTGTTATTCAGATCTTTGTGTTGCTTTTGACCATCATTGTAAAAAATATGTGTATCATATATTTCCTTTAACTACCAACAAGATGTTGCTTTACTTACCCCTAGAAATTGATTTGCCTTTCATTAATTTAAATTTAATTACCATGTTAATTATTATAACTTTAAAAATACTTTTCTATATACAAAATATGAAAGTCTCTTGGCCATGAACCTTTCTTATAGGCTTAAAAAAAAAAAAAACCTATGTTGTAGTAGAGGTGCCTTGCTGGCACTTTTAACATGATCTTCTATTTATGATTATGCACCTTTAATGGATTAAACAGATATTTCATGAATGAATACAATTCATTTAACAATTTCTCATGTGAGTAGGATCACTTGGCCTTGTAAATATTTATTGCAGTGCTGTGAAAGCCACGCAGATTGTGAAATTTTCCCCAAGTATGTGATGATAAAAATGATGGCAATGGTGATTGGTCTGGAAGCAGTTTTAAAATGTCTGATAACAATTCTCCAATGACTTTGAATGACCCGGAATGAATTGCCAGTTCTCACACTCGACTTAGGAACACTGTTCTAGCACTGTCATCTGGACAACCCACAAACTTTCCAAAACCACAATTATCAGCAAAACAACCACTGTACTCCTTTCCTCTAAAAACACAACCTCTTTTCTGGCTCAAATAATTTTTCTTAAGTTTAAATATTATATCATTATTACTTATAATTTCTTCAGAATATCTGATAATTATATGACAATACAACATTGAAAATAAAAAGCCAAAAAAAAAATGAGGTAAAGGATTCCTAAATAAAATGACTGGTTGCTTTTTCCTCAGTGTTAGGTAAAGTTAAGTCCAAATATAATCACAGCACTACCCTGGACAATTTCATCTTATGATATCTGGCATGGCCCCTTAAGTTTAAGACAATGGATAGTTGGGTAGGAAACACAATGGAGAAACAACCTCTCAAAGTCACTTGAAATTCCCAGAGTTTATTTTTGCTGGAGGGAAGAAAATGTAGTAGACTACTTACTATGTAATCATTGGGCCATACAGAGGGCTTGCCAATAACATAACCCTATGTTATTATAAGGATGGAATTTTTTTTTTTTTTTTGGCTGGGCATAGTGGCTCATGCCTGTAATCCCAGCACTTCGGGAAGCCAAGGCGAATTACTTGAGGTCAGGAGTTCAAGACCAGCCTTCCCAACACAGTGAAACCCCATCTCTACTAAAAATACAAAAATTAGCCAGCCATGGTGGCAGGCGCCTGTAGTCTCAGCTGCTCAGGAGGCTGACGCAGGAGAATCGTTTGAACCCTGGAGGCGGAGGCTGCAGTGAGCTGAGATCCTGCCACTGCACTCTAGCCTGGGCAATAGAGCAAGACTCTGTGTCAAAAAAAAAACAAAACTTTTTTTAATTAAACCTTTTATTTTGAGATCATTGTAGATTCACATGTAATTGTAAGAAGTAATACAGTAATATGGAAAAATTCCATGTACTCTTGACCTGGTGTTGCCCAGTGGTAACTTATTGCAAAAGTAGAGTACAATAGCACAACCAGGGTTTCAACATTGAAAAGGTCAAGGTGCAGAGCATTTTCATCATTTTGGACTCATTTTTCCTTTTCATAGCCACACCCACTCCCTCCTCCCCACTTTCATTATCTCCTAAACCCTGAACCACTAAACTCTTCTCAATATCTATAGTTTTGTCATTTCCAGACTGTTATATAAACAGAATTACACAATATGTAACCTTTTGAGTTTGACTTTTTTTTCACTCCACACAATTCTCTAGAGGTTGTTATGTGTGCCAATGATTCACTCCTTTTTATTATTAAGTAATATTCTATCATATGGACGTACCACACTTTGTTTAACCATTTACCCGCTGAAAGACGTGAGGTTGTTTCCAGTATGGGACTACTATGAGTAATGCTTCTGTAAACATTCATGCACAAGTTTTTGTGTGAACGTAATTCTTCATTTCTTGGAGATAAATGCCCAGAAGTGAACTTGTTGGGTTATGTGGTAGTTGTAGATTTCGTTTGTTAAGAAATGCCAAACTGTTCCAGAGTGCCTGTGCCATTTGACAGCTACACTATCAATGTATGAGTGGTCCAGTGTCTCTGTATCCTCACCAGCATTTAGTGTTGTCACGAGATTTTTATTTTATTTTTTTATTTTAGCCCTTCTGATAGATGTGTATTGATATCTCATTGTTATTTTAGTTTGAACTCTCTGATGACTAATGATATTCTACATCTTTTCATGTGCTTATTTGCCATCTGTATATGCGTTCTGGTGAAGCGTCTCTTCATTGCTTTCATCTGTTTTCAAATTGTATTGTTTGTTCCTTCAGTGGTTGAGTTTAAAGAGTTCCTTATATTTGAGATGTGAGTCCTTGTTGGATACGAAGTTTTCAAATATTTCTCTGTAGCTTGCCTTCTTATACTCTTAACAGTGTCTCATAGGGCAAGAGTTTTTAACTTTGATAAAAGTATAATTTATTCATTTCTTTCTTTTATGGATCATGCTTTTGGTGTCAAGTCTAATTATTTGACTAGCCTAAGGTTCCAAAGATTTTCTCCTATATATTCTTCTAAAAATTTTTTTTTTTTTGAGATGGAGTCTCGCTCTGTCACCCAGGCTGGAGTGCAGTGGTGCAATCTCGGCTCACTGCAAGCTCCGCCTCCTGGGTTCACGCCATTCTCCTCTCTCAGCCTCTCTGAGTAGCTGGGACTACAGGCACCCGCCACCACGCCCGGCTAATTTTTTGTATTTTTTTTTTAGTAGACACGGGGTTTCACCATGTTCTCGATCTCCTGAACTCGTGATCTGCCCGCCTCGGCCTCCCAAAGTGCTGGGATTACAAGCGTGAGCCATCTTCTAAAAATTTTATAGTTTTATGTTTTACAGTTAATTTCATGCTCAATTTTGAGTAATTTTTTAATGCACTTAAGTTGAGGTGGTTTTTTGCAGGTTTGAGGGTTTGTTGGTTTTTTTTGTTTGTTTGTTTGTGTGTGTGTGTGTGTGTGTGTTTGCCTATGGAAGTCTAATTGCTCAAGAACCATTTATTGATAAGGCTGTCTTTCCTCCAGTCAATTGCTTTACCACTTTGTCAAAAAATAGTTGGAAAGATTGAGTAGGTTTATTTCTGGATTCCTTGCTCTGATACATTGATCTATGTTTATCTTTCTGCCAATATCATGCAGTTTTGATTACTGTAGCTATAAGAAACGTCTTAAAATCAGGTAGACTAATTCATCCCACTGTCTTCTTTATCATTTTTTAAAACTATTCCAGCTCTTTTGGTTTTTCACATAAGTTTTAAAATAATCTTGTTTATACCTATAAAAAGTCTTGCAGGGAATTTGAGGGGAACTGTGTTAAATCTGTAAACCAAGTCAGGAAAAGTCAACATTTTTATTATGTTGAGTCTTTCAATCCAGCAGCACTGTATGTTTGCCTACTTTATAGGTCTTCTGTAATTTTTTTCATCAGTACTTTCCAGTTTTCAGTGTAAATGTCCTGTGCATGTTTTCTCCAAATACACACTACAGTATTTTATTTTTTGAACAATTGCAAATGTTACTTTTTTAACATTTTGGTGTCCATATATTAATTGCTAGTATATAAATTACATTTGATTTTGTATATTGATCTATAGTGCAACCTTGCTTTATTCACTAACTAGTTCTTGATATTTTTTTAATAGACTCTTTGAGATTTTTTTTATATAGATGATGGTATCATCTACAAATAGAAACAGTTTATTTCTTCCCCTCTGATTTGTATGCCTTTAATTTCCTTGTCTTGCCTTATTGCATTGGCTAGGACTTCTAGCGTTATGTTGAATAAGAGTGGTAAGAGCTACATCCTTGCTTCGTTCCTGATCTTAGGAGGAAGGCATTCAGTTTTGCACCATTAGGTATAATGTTAACTGAGGAGTTTTATATTTGCTTATTATCAAGCTGAGTAAGTTTTCCTTTATTTCTAGTTTTCTAAGAGTTTTTATCATAAATGGGTGTTGAATTTTGTTGAATTGTTTTTCTGAATCCATTTATATAATTATGTGAGTTTTTTTCTTTAGCCTGCTAATATAGTGGATTACACAGGTTGATTTTTTCAAATGTTGAACCAGCCTTTCATCCTTGGAATAAACCCCATTTGGTCATGGTATATAAATGTTTTTGTATATTGCTGAATTCTATTTGCTAATATTTTGTCAAGGATTTCAACACATCCATATACATGCAAAATATTCGTCCCTGGTTTTCTTTCATTTTTATCTGGCTTCTTTTTGGTGTTTTTATCTGGTTTTGCTATCAGAGTAAAGATAGTTTCATAAAATGAATTGAGAAGCGTTCCTTCCTTTTATGTTTTGTAAAAAAGGTTGTGTAGAATTATAGAAAGGAAGCTTTTTGGTGATGTCTTGAAGAAATTGTTTGGAAGTAGTTCACCATTGTTTTTGACACTGAGGATGGTATCCTTATAGCCACAAAACATAATGTAAAGAATAACAGAAGACACAATGGTGGTGTTGGGACTATCCCTTTTGGTGCTCCCCCACCCACACAAGTAGACATCTTTTGATAATGTACATCAACTGCACAATTTTTTGTTTTCCTTTCCTGTATCAAAGACGAGTATATTGTTCTTTCATGTGAGAAAAAATGAAAGTAGAAAGTGTTTAGCATTTTCTTTGTCTCACCTCCCCAAGTTCCCACTTACTGTTCAGGCTCCATGAACGAATCCCATCGGACACTCAATTCACCCAAGTGAAGTTTGTACAAAATGATGCCTCAGTACTCAGGCTTTGGGATGCTAATGTCTGAGTGACGTGCAGCCTTGAGTTTTTTTTCCTGCTCCAAATTTGCACTGGTGTGTGTGTGTGTGTGTGTGTGTAAAAGTGAGGGTTTTTTAAAAAAAAAATCCTAGGTTCCTCTAATTTGCATGAGATGTGATATTGTCAAATAGTTTCTTGTGCCTTTAATTATTCTCTTATTTGCCTGGGTTGGGCTTTTTCTACCCAGCGTCAGCAGTATCCCTTCTCACTTTCCTGTAGGGAAAAAATTATTCTTGGAGCCTTTTCATCTGCAATTACCCAAGGCTGCCAAAAATGGCTTTTAATAGACTGCAACAGAATGTCTGAATACAAATAAATGCAAGGACTTATCAAAAAGCATTCAAATCATAGACCGGTTTCCATTTGAGAAGAAAAATAGCAATTAATGGAGAGTCTGAGTTCAAAATTCACTTGATGAGAGAATTACTTTTATATGTATGTATGAGCAGGGGATAACTACATTATATAAGCTGGGTTTTTCATTGTTTTAATGAAACAAAAGGAAATGAGAATAATAGTCTGCTTCTCCAAACATGAAAATAAAACAGTAAAAACAGAAAAATATATTTCCTTAAATTTTCTCTTTGTCCATGATGTTTAAACTATGTCTATAATGTTGCCTTTACATTAAATGTTAATTTCCAGAGATGGTGTCATTTTTATTGACTTTGACTCAGCATCCAAGTACAAATTATATGCCTCTGAATTTCTAACACACTGTTGAATAGCATCTCACTTTTATATAGGATATATGCCCAGCACTGAGAACTTACGAAAAGCACAAGTAATAATCTAGAAGGATGCCAAATGGGTCTCTGAAACAACCAACAAGATGTCTGAGGGCATCTGTTCTAGAGCAGTGGTGCTCACCATTTTCAAGCTAATCCAAAAATTAGTTGCAGACCTCCTAGAGATGGTTTGTAGTTAGCATTTGGCCTCCAAGAAGCCATGAAGTGCTTACTATGGAAACTGCAAAGTATTCTAAGTGTTACATAAATCTTAATTTATTTTATCTTCACCAATGCTCCATGAGGTTAGTAAAGATAAAATAAGTTTATCTTTACTATTGTTGAATTCTTCTTACATATGAGAAAACTGAGAGGCAGAGAGATTGGGTAACTTAAGCAAGACCACCCAGCTAGAAAGTGACAGAGTCAGGGTTTGAACCCAGGCAGTCTGGGCTCCAGAGTCTCTGTACTTAACCACATTGCTAAACTGTGTTTTCTTCCACAATAAATAAAACAGATTACAAATTCTTTAACACACTTAAATCAGTTGGTATCTTTAAATACACACATTTATAGTAATCTATGTATTGTAAAATATATCTATATATATAATGTGTATAGTTTCATAGCTCTAATAATTCTGCCTTCCCCAACAGTGGCTGAAAACCAGTGCTCTAAAGATTAGAAATGTTCCTTTCAGGAGGGTCTCTTAAACCTAATGCAGCACTTAGATACTTTACACTTAGACACGATTCTAATAAGCTTGACCACTTGGCTTTCAACCCCATAGCAGATTAGAAGCAGAATGTATGAGTGAGTAAGGGTTTTGAATTAGAATGCATTAGTTCAAACCCTGGCACTGCCATTTTTTACCTAGCTTACGTTACCTAAGTTACTTAAATTACCTAAATCTCTGATTTCTTACATATCGATGGGCCGTAATATGCCTACTCCCTGTATTACAAGGATTAAATGAGATAATGCATGTAAAGCACATTGGTAACATGCTGAATCCCCAATGATGACGGCTGGCAGTTGTTATGTAGGTAGTAGTGACAGCAGTAGTAATCACAGGAATGGTAAAAAAAAAATGTAACGGGGATTATTAATAGCCTGATAGTCAAATAGCAAGATCAATGATTTTTTTTTCAACTTGGAAATATTCTCTTCAGAATTCACACAGCTTTGGAAAATGTTTGTAAAGATTTTTTATTTTTAATAGATGAGGGTCTTGCCATGTTGCCCAAGCTGGTCTTGAACTCCGGGGCTGAAGTGATCTGCCTACCTCAGCCTCCCAAAGTGCTGGAATTATAGGCGAAGTCACCACGCCCGGCTGGTTAAAGAATTTTTAATAGTACCATTCTACCAACTGTTAAACAGAAATTTTTGAGAGGTTTTTGGATCAGTTTTTGATAAAGGATGTAGAAAATGGAAAAGAAATTCCTGTCACTGCTCCCAAACACAGAGAAAAAGTGTCCTTTTCTCACATTCCCTATCTGCCAGAGTGGCTGTTGTATCCACTGTCTGCAGTTTCTTCACATTATCCCCTCAGGTGGCATGTCAGACAATTTCTTTTGCAATTTCCCAACATGAATATTTGGAACACCAATCAAGACCATATATAAAAGACAGAGGATCATATCAGATCATTCTGTAAGCCGAAAACTAATATCTATTATTATTTATTACGAATTAAAAATATATTTGCAGAGAAGATATACTTGCAGGAATTATTCAAATATAAGATCTCAGTTGAGTTAGGAATGGAATCATTGCTGTTTAGACACATCAATCATTTTCAATGATAGAGTTCCTTTAAAAATCCCCTCATCTTCATGACTATGTAAAATACGTGCATTTTAGAAAGCAATCTTTATTAATGAGCCATAAATACAGTCTCCTCAGTGCTCCTGCAGCATTTGGTAAGACAGTCTAGTGAAGAAAGATTCATACTCATGAATAGGCTTTCTAAAACCCTCATTATAGATGTTTTGTGATTAAATCTTGATTACTCCACCATTTATGAGAGCTGTATCAGCACGTCTATAAGCTGCTTCTGTATCCTGCTTCCTTTTCCAATCAGTCACTGACATGATCGTTAAAAAGGAAGCTGCAGAATTGAGCTTAAGGTGGAGAGCCAAACAATCCCACATATTAGGATAATGTGATTTTATTTAAAATATTGTTTAATAGGAGAGTAAAGGAAAGAATTCTGCAGCTAAAGACCAGGTGCTTATCAAAATGAAAAGGATTATCTTCAATTCTGAGAAGTGACTGGCTTTTCTTCTTGCTAGTGAGGAAATCATAAACCCTTTTCTTCTCAGACCAGGTGGAAAAGTGCATTCCTCAAGTTTGGAAGAAGAAAAGTTGCTTCGTTCTCAGGCTCTTTGTTTGTGCCTTAGAAGATAAAGCTTAATTTTGATACACAAACGCAAGAATTCCTCTCTCCTCATTCCTCACTCTGCATGCTTCCCTTGAACTTCAGGTCAGTATCAGCTTTCTATTGGGCCAGTTGATGGCCTGTATCTAGTGAATGTGAAGGGTATCACTGAAGCACTAGGATTCTATTGGGAGGACTGCTGGGCTGAGTCAAACAATTTGGGCTGTAACCATGTCCACCACATAGTTGCTGTTTGGTGTCGGCAGTCTCATAAATATGAAGAATATTGCAATAATATGGCCACTATTGTGGCTAGTAAAGATAGTATAGACAGAAGAGATCATGGGCTGACAATCTATAAGTTTCATGAAGAAATAAGAATTTGAGCTGAATCTGTAGCTTATGTGCAACTTAAAGTCACAGTTGTGAGAATTTATATTCAGTAAGAATATTTTGAAATAAAAGGCTCATGATAAGAAAAAGGCTTAGAGAAAAAGATAAATGATCAGGAAATAATTATGAGTCAAATACAAGCATAATTCATTTTATTGCACCTGCTTTATTGTGCTTTTTCACAAATTGAAGGTTTCTGGCAACCCCATGTAGAGCAAGTCTATTGGTGCCATTTTTCCAACAGCTTGTGCTCACTTTGTGTCTCAGTATCAAGTTTTGGTAATTCTCACAATATTTCAAACGGTTTCGTTATTATTATATATGTTATGGAGACCTGTGACTGGTGGTCTTTGAAGTCACCATTGAAATTATTTAGGACACCATAAACCATGCCAGTATAAGACAGTAAACTTAATTGATAAATGTGTGTGTGCTGACTGTTCCACCAGCTGGCCACTCTCCCCTCTCTCTCCCTCTCCTCTGGCTTTCCTATTCCATGAGACACAACATCATTAAAATAGACCAATTCATAACTCTACGATGGCCTCTAAGTGTTCAAGTGAAAGGGGGAGACTCACATGTCTCACCTTTAAGTCAAAAGCTAGAAATAATTAAGCTCAGTGAGGAAGGCATGTTGAGAGCTAAACAGGCCAAAACTGAGACTTCTTGTACCAAACAGCCAAGTTATGAATTCAAAGGAAAAGTTCTGAAAGAAAATTAGAAGTGTTACTCCAGTAAACATACGAATAATAAGAAAGCAAAACAGCCTTATTGCTGATATGGAGAAAGTTTGAGAGTTCTGGATGGAAGTTCAAACAAACCACAATATTCTCTTAAGTCAAAACCTAATCTACACCAAGGCCCTAACTCTCTTCAATTCTGTGAAGCCTTAGAGAGATGAGGAAGCTACAGAAGAAATGCTTGAAGCTAGCAGAGGTAGGTTATGAGGTTCAAGAAAGAAGTCATCTCCATGACATAAGAGTACAAGATGAAGCAACATGTGCTGAATGAAAAAGACTGACAATACTAAGAGCTGGAAAAAACGTGGAACAACTAGTACTCTCCAGTACTTCATGTGGAAGCATAAGCTTTTACAACTTCTCATGAAAATAATTTGATGTTATCTACTAATGTTGAATATCCTCATACCCTATGGCCTAGTAGTTCCACTCCTAGATACAAACCCAATAGAAAAGTTTGAATGCATCAGAGTGTATATACAAGAATATGTACAGCAACATTAGTCGCAATAGCCCCAAACTGAAAACAATGCAAATGCCCATATATAATATAATTAATGAATTGTGATAATACAACAGAATATCACAGAGCAATGACAGTGAATGTATTACTGTTACATGCATGGATGGAACTCACCAAAATGATGAATGAAGAATACATACTGTATGATTCCATTTATATAAAGTTCCAAAATAGGTAAAACTAAAGTATATGGGAGTGAATAATTGCATGGTAATTTACAAAGAAAACCTATGAACCAAGTAAAGAGAACGAGCAGAAGAAAAGGAGTCACAATTCCTGAGAAGTGCTGGGGGAAAAGGGTGTGAGTCTAGGTTGACAGTGTTCTATTTCTTGCTTGGGTGGTGGTTATGTAAGTATGCCCTATATAGTAATTCATTAATCTGTACATTCATTCTTAATGCAATTTCTATATAATAATATGCCACCAATACTGTTTAAAAATTTGTTTTTAAGTTTGTGAAGAGCCTAGACAGTATATCAGCATCATTTTCTCCAGCTAGAAAAACATTTTGGAGAAATTCTGCTTAATATAAAGCAGGAATTCTCAAAGTTGTCACAACTGACATTTGGGGCTGAATAAGTCTTTGTTGTCAGGGGTTGTCCTATACACTGCAGTATGTTTAACATCAGCCCAGTTAAGAACCACTAACATAAAGGAATTGACGTTTGGAGACATTGCTTTTTGTGCTCTGGTTACATATTTTTTAGAGTTGTTTTCATGAAGTATTATTTTTCCTTTTTGGAGTTTTCTGTTGCTTTACTTTTAGCATTCTGTTTCCGTTTTCTCTGATAATTTATTATAAAATCCCCTGGGATAAATTTCTCTTTAATTTATTCTCTTGATATATGAACCCATATGAATGTAGAGAAGCAGTGAAATTTCTCTTACAATTATTGCACATTTTATGTTGCAAAGTGTGGTAACATTATTTAAGTGAAGATATTTTAAAATAGGAGCAGTTATATTGTGAATCAGCTGATTTTACAGAGAATCTAATCCCAGGCAGATTATAAAGAAACCTCAGGGATTTACCCACTAATTCTGATAAGAAGTCCAGATCCAGGCAGGGCGCGGTGGCTCACGACTGTAATCCCAGCACTTTGGGAGACCCAGGCCGGGGGATCACCTGAGGTCAGGAGTTCGAGATCAGCCTGGCTAATATGGTGAAACCCCATCTCTACTAAATATACAAAATTAGCTAGGCGTGGTGGTGCATGCCTGTAATCCCAGCTACTCAGGAGGCTGGGGCAGGAGAATTGCTTGAACCCGGGAGGTGGAGGTTGCAGTGAGCCGGGATGGCTCCACTGCACTCCAGCCTAGGCAACGGAGTGAGACTCTGTCTCAAAATAAATAAATAAATAAATAAATAAATAAATAAATAAATAAATCCAGACCCACAACAGACTCTCCCATCCCATTCCCTCCCCTAGCTTCCTCTCATTCCCCAACCCCTAGCTTCATACCTTCTTTTACTTTGACATTAACAAAGACAGAGTTTGGCAGTCATAACTCAACCAGTCATTTCAATTATAGTTTTCAGTGAGCCACATCAAGAACTAAAATTAAAGGGTAAAAACCATACTCAGCTGTGACATTTTTATTGCCTTATTTTAAGTCATTACCAGTAACTGGAATCTGTATACTTCACTGAACTTTTTAAAGCAAGTTCACTTACAGCACATTCAGTATACATTTTTGGGAAAATGAGTAACCAATTTTGCTAACTTTGTGCGTTTTAATTGGTTGGCAATTTCCAGACACAACTGTGGGACAAACAATGATAAGCCACCCGCTGCCAGCAAGAGATACAAACAGAATTTCAGTATGACTGCATATATTTCTTGTTTTTGTCAGCTGAAAAGAAGACCAACCTCTAATTCTTAGAGAATTCTCTTCCACATTTGTACTACACAGTGGTCTTCTGGCTTTGCATTCCTCCTCCTCTCCTTACAGATATGCAGCAATACAGATATGTCAATTCAGTGCAAAACTACTGAATTGACAGTAAAGGGTAGGTGAGTTCAGTATCTTGAATCATTGTAAGCATGCTGTTTCTTCATGGTCTGTTTCCCTCCATTCCACTTCCAGCTCAGCCTGCTCACAGCTCTAGCCACTATCCTTGGGATACTTGGTCTTCCTGGTTACTTTCTATATGCTGCCAAATCCCAGTTCTAGAATGACAGCTCTTTCCAGCCATTCAAATGCTGAATTCTGCCCAGCCTTCCTTCTCTTCACACACAGTTTGGGACAAACCTGTGAGACCGGTTACTCAGAGGTCATGCATTCTACTTTCATCCGTCTTACTCTTTCATGGCATTCCTAGGGATTTTCTCTATTTCTCAGATTTCTCTTTTTTTTATGAATTTGTTTCAAAATAGAGATATAAAACATAATAATTCATCCTGACTAACACGGTGAAACCCCGTCTCTACTAAAAATACAAAAAATCAGCTGGGCGTGGTCACAGGCGCCTGTAGTCCCAGCTACTCGGGAGGCTGAGGCAGGAGAATGGCGTGAACCCCGGAGGCAGAGCTTGCAGTGAGCCGAGATCGCGCCACTGCACTCCAGCCTGGGTGACAGGGCCAGACTCCGTCTCAGAAAAAAAATAACAACAACAATAATAATAATAATAATAATAATAGACACTTATAAAGCGTACTGTATGTCAGGAATATTCTGAGTACTTTAATCTTCACAACAACCCTATGAAGTAGGTTATCCTATTATTATCATTTTATATATGAGGAAACTGAGGCACAGATAGTTTAAGTAGGTTGCCTAAGGACACAAGCTAGGAATTTATAGAGCCCAAGTTTGAACCCTATACATTTCCAGGGGCACTTGTCATGCAGTCTGTGCTATAGATACTATCTGTATCCTTGTGGTTTATGTCGTGATATATTATGATCCCATAGAGGAAAAAGGCTGTGTCTTCTGAATCTTGGTGTCCCTCCATCAGGAACTTAAAACATGCTGAAAGATGTTCTGGCTGCTTGCCAAACCTTTTTTATTAATTGCTACAAAATACTGAAGTATTAAAAACTCAATTTATATTAGTGAATATAAATGAGTGATTTGCCAGAAGAATGCCCTTCCTTCCTCCCTCTTTCCATGTTTCAATTCAATCAAGATACAGCGTTTTCTTTTTTTCTCTTTCTCTTCTTGTTTTCTCTCCTTTATTTTCTTTCTCCTCCTCTTTCTCTTCTTCCTCTTCCTCCTCTTCCTCCTCCTCCTCTTCCTTCTCCTTCTCCTTCTTCTTTCTTCTTCTCCCTCTCCTCCCTCTCTCTTTGTCCTGGAATATTTTCTCTCAATTGATTTCACATCCCTATAGTATCAACAACAGGACCTGAATGACTTAGTGCAATATTTCCCAAAATGTGTTTTGCAGATTGTTAGTAGTCGTAGTGTTAAGAAAGGTAGTGGTAGGAGGATTGGGTCAGTGGGAAAATAAATTTGAGAAATGTGGGAGTAAACAAATATACATAGATTTATATAGGGAAGCCATTAATAAGCCTGGAGCTGTTACTAAGCTGGTATACATTATGACTCTTTAAGAAGGGGAGACAGCCTGTAGAATTTTCCAGGTCTATGTGACAGCAGACTCTAACAATGGGATTTGAGAGTTACTGTGTCAGGAAAAAAACATACATTCAAATTAAAGGGTATCAGTTCCACAGTCGTTGAGCCTGGGGTTTGAATTTTTTCTCTTCCATGAAATAATTGCATGACTTTGAGTAGTGTATTGAACGATTATGGAAAAACCACACTTATTTCGTAGGGCTATTGTACCAAATGAGTACCTGAAATTACTTAATAAATAATTTTAAATTTTTTATTTATTTTTACTGTATTTATTTTTAAATGACAATTTTATTAACCATGAAAGTACCTGAAACAAAAAGCAGTGTATACTTACGAAAACAAGAGCTCACAGAAAAATGTGGGTTACTCAATCTTTCTTAACACCTTAATTTCTACAAGGACTGAGCTGGTAGGAAGCTGCCCTATTAGGGCTAGATTAGGTCAACATGTCTGAACCAGTTATGGTTGTTAGGAGCCAAAAATAATAAAGAATGCACCATTGAAGGCAGCAGCCATGGTTTCCTGACTATCCCCCAAACCAGAGACAATTATGTTGACTAGTCTTGACCTGGAGCCATTAGGAAGAATAACTAAACCAGGCTTATGTACTTAGATAGGATTCAGGACTTTTCATAAGTTAAATTTTTGACATATTTTCAAAATAACCACTATGTACGACAGAGCTTTTGTCATCCCCTTGAACAAGGAAGAAGAATCTTAGTGTACCTGCAGGCAGCCCTGTGTAACCTCAGAAGCACAGACTTACAGAGCCTCATTTGCAGTAATTTTTCTAACATTTTTCAGAGTTTGAAATTTTATTTAGTAGCTGTAATTTGTTCTTCAGCACTTCAGACTTGCAAACTTTGGTGAAAGAGGTGGGCAGAAACCTTAAGTCATTTTCCCTTATGGTAGGGGTAAAACTGAGACTCCATGATGAACAAAGAATTGGATTTAAGGGTCTTATCTGAGGATAGCAAGCTCTCATGCTGATGCAAGTTCTACAGACCCATTTTATTATTTCATTTAAAACAGGTTATATTAATCTGTTTTTTGGTAGAAATACATAGATCTCAATGTCCATTTTGAAAGAATGTTAATAAATAGAATAATTTGTTTTTGTTTTCTAAACTTTAAATCAAAGTTTTCCTCTGCACATTAGACAACATCCATGTGTATGAGCACATCTGGTAGTATGATGGAGTGAGGCTGAACAAGAGCAAGGGAAAATGACACAGTCCAGTCAGTAATTCTCACAAGAGGAGCCTTGACTTATATAACATTGCAACTCTGACTTACATAACATTGTAAACTTAATGGGCCCAGCATCGTGCCTTAAAAAAAAGAGAGGTTCAAACTCTTTGAGTCTGGTGAGAAATGCCAATAGGCAGAAGGCTGCTGCTGTGAGAACCTGCTAGCAATGAACAAAAATAAAATGAAACACTGGAGGATAATATTTACTTCTTTGAGAATCCAAGTTACCCTCTACTCCAGAAGTTGGCAAACTTTTCCTGTAAAGGGCCAGATAGTAAATATGTCAGACTTTGCAAATCATATAGCCCCCGTTGCAACTACTTAAGTCTACTGTTATAGCACAAAAGCAGCCATACACAAAACTTTAAGGAATGCGTGTTGCTACGTTCCAATGAAATTTTATTTATGGATGCTGAAGTTTGAGTTGCATATATGTCTTATGTGGTGGAAAGTATTCTTCATTTGATTTTTAAAAATAATCTTAAAATGTGAAAATCATTCTTAGTTCTTGAGTCATCCAAAAACAGGTGGCAGGCTGGATTTGGCCCATGGTCCATCATTTGTCAACCCCTGTTGAACACTTGTGACTCGAAGTATGGTCCACAGACCAGCAGCACTGGCATCACCTGGTAGCCTATTAGAAATCTGGACTCTTTGGCTCTACTGCAAACATTTCATATCAGAATCAGAATTTTACCAAGATAATTTATATGCATATTATTAGGGTAAGAAGACTTAACATGAGATTTAGCTTGTTAAAAAAAATTTAAGTGTGCAACACTGTATTGGTAATTATAGGTGTAATGTTGTCCAGCTGATATGTATACTTAATCATCTGGCATAACTGAAACGTTATACCTGATGAATAGCAACTTCTTACTTCTCCCTCCCTCAGCTCCTCATAACCACCATTCTACTCTCTGTTTCTATGAACTTGCCTAAATTCTATATACCTCATATAAGTGGTATCATACAGCACCTGTTCCTCTGTGACTGGCTTATTTCACTTGACATCATGTCCTCAAGCTTCATCTATGTTGTTGTATGACAGGATTCCCTACTTTTTCAAGGCAGAATTATATTCCACTGTATGTATATACCATGATGGACATTGAGTTTGTTTCCAAATCTTGTTTATTGTGACTAATGCTGTAATGAACATGGGAGTGCAAATATCTCTTCAATATTCTGATTTCAGATTTTTTTTTTGAGAAAGAGTCTTGCACGTCACCTGGACTGCAGTGCAATGGCACGATTTCAGCTCACTGCAACCTCTGCCTCCCAGGTTCAAGCGATTCTCCTGCCTCAGCCTCCCAAGTAACCAGGACTACAGGCTCACACCACCACACCTGGCTAATTTTTTGTATTTTTAGTAGAGACGGGGTTTCACTCTGTTGGCCAGGCTAGCCTCAAACTCCTGACCTCGTGATCAGCCCGCCTTGGCCTCCCAAAGTGCTGGGATTACAGGCCTGAGCCACCACACCTGGCCAATCTTTCAGAGATATACCCATAAATAGGATTGCTGGACCAAGAGGTATTTCTATGTTTAATTTTTTGAGGAACATCCATACTGTTTTCCATTGCACCTGTAACATTTTATCTCACCTTATGTTATATTATCCAAAAAAAATCAAGTCAAAATGATTACAGACTTAAACATAAGATTTGAAACTGTAAAATTCCTAGAGAAAAACATAGGAAAAAAGTTTCATAACATTGGTATTGGCAATGACTTCAAATGACACCAAAAGCAAAGGCAAGAAAAGCAAAAACAGACAAGTGGGAGACCATGTCAAACTAAAAAAAAAAAATCTACACAGCAAAGAAACAATCAACAGAGTGAAAAAAAAAAGCAACCCAAGAAGTGGGAGAAAATATTTCAAAACCATGTATCTTATAATAGGTAATATGCAAAATATATAAGGAACTTCTTCAACTCAATAACAAAAAAACAAAAACCAAATTAGCAAATGAGAAAAAGACTTGAACAGACATTTATCCAAAGAAGACACAATGGCCAAAAGGTATGTGAAAAGATGCTCAATATCACCAGTCATCAGGGAAATGGAAATCAAAACCACAACGAAATATTTCCTTACACCTGTTAGGATAACAATTATCAAAAAAAAAAAAAAAAGATTATGTGTTGGTGAAGATGTGAAGAAACTGGAATCTTGCACTGCTGGTGGGAATGTAAAAGGGTGCATCTAGGAGACTTTTCACCATTGGGAACCTCCTTCAAAATAATTTCTACCTACAATGACCAGCAACTGAAAAGGTAGTTACAGTAAAGACCAGTTACTTTCCTAGTTCCTGGATGATTACTCAAAATGTCACAGGAATCTGACCTCATTATTTATTTAAAAGCCACTTTCTCATTCATTTCTTCTTTTGAGCCACTGATGCCTCACCAACTAGGTTGCTGGACACTATGAGTATTACCCCCATTATTTACAGAGAGGAGAGTTAAGAGAACTAATTGACCTAAACCGACTCCAGTAATACATGGCAAAGCTGTGTCTTCTGACTTTGAGTTTGTTGCTCCTCAGTTCTGTCTGGTAGCCAAATGGCCTTGAGCACAGAGATTGTTGCAAGAAAGGAAGGGAAGGAGGAGGGAAATAGGAAGTTAACAGTGACTGAGCAATTAGTCTGTCAGGTACTGTGCTAAGTGCTTTATAAATAATGATCTATTTTCATCTTCACAACAGATTAATGGAGACTATAAATATCATTCCATTTTAAAGATAAGAAACTGAGTGAGTCACAGATCGCCCAAGTCTGCAAAGTTAGTAAATGATAGAGCAGTGAAGAGTGGTCTTTCTAATGCTAAAGCGTGTGTGTGTGTGTGTGTGTGTGTGTGTGTGTGTCTTGTCTGTTTCTTGTTATTGTAAAACATAACTCATTTGGTAAAACTGTCACTAAACCTGGCTTAATCCAGTACTTATATTTCTGTGTAGAAAAGGGAGAAATTATAGGTAATTTTAACATATCAGTCAATGGAGTGTAATACCATCTCCCTGATTAGACAAATATAAATATCCGCTCCTAAAAAGGATTATTGCCAAGTAGTAATGTGGTAAAATTATTGCTGCTTGTAAAATGTCAGCCTCTTTCCTACACAGGGGTTGGCATAATTTAGTTAGCTTTTTTTTAGCCTTTCATGAGAAATAACAGAAAGAATTGCATTGTCCAGCAAAGATTAAAGGCATCAAAGGATTGATGACATCTGTAAATATAAAACAAACCAATATTGCTCACTGCTGCCTCCACCAAACAGAACCTGGAAATTAATAAGGCAATTGATTCATCAGGAAGGAGACCACAGGTCTTGTGTGAACAGAAAGGGAAAATAGGCACATTTCTGCTTCCCCTCTTCTAACCCTCCATGCCTGTTACTCTGGTTTCCTGACCTATTCCACCCCTATCTTGGGCCCTATCCCCCAACTCAAATTCTCTCAGCTGTTTATCTTCTCTGAAGAATAACTGCAATCTTCTCAGATAAAAATGGCTGAGTGAAAGTATTTGTTTTCTTCTCTCTTTCTGTAGCCTATTTCTACACAAGGTACAACCAGACATTTGAAGTTTATTCACCAATCTCCTCCTGGTACCTCTTCCTCCTCATCTCCCCTGACACACACTCTGCCCAAGAACAGAAACCATATTTGGTGTTTGTACTTTAAAATAATTGTCAGTATAGTCATCATTTTTTAGAATAATGACAGTAATAATAGCTATCATTGACTAAGTGTCCACTCTACATAGGTGCCATGTAATTTTCACAAAAAGAAGTTAACTAAATTGACCAAGATCATGTGACAAGCAACAGTAGCATTGGGTTTGAACCAAGCTCTGGTGGCCCCTTAAGGGCCTACTCTTTTCTGTCTGCCACACAACCTCCTGTGATCCTAGCTACCAAGTATGGAGAACCAACTGTGAGCCAGACACCATGTATTAGTCTGTTCTCATGCTGCTAATAAGGACACGCCCCAGACTGGGTAATTTATAAAGAAAAAGAGGTTTAATGAGCTCATAGTTCCACATGGCTGGGGAAGCCTCATAATAATGGCAGAAGGCAAAAGGCATGTCTTACATGGCAGCAGCAAGACAGAACAAGAGCCAAGCAAAAGGGGAAACCCCTTATAAAACCATTATATCTCATGAGACTTATTCACGAGAACAGCGTGGGGAAAACCACCTTCATGATTCAATTATCACCCACCACGTCCCTCCCCCATGTGGGAATTATGGGAGCTACAATTCAAGATGAGATTTGAGCGGTGACACAGCTGGACCATATCACACCGTAAAGGCATATATGTACATTTCTTCATTGTCACAGCACCTCTGTAAAGGAAATATATGGGTCCCACACAGTAGAGGTCCTTGGAAGCATTATTCACAGCTTTCCTTTCCCATTCAGATGTCAGAATACATACAAGATACAGAATGTTATCGGATGTCAGTGAGAGGTGGCTCACGCCTGTAACCCCAGCACTTTGGGAAGCCGAGGCGGGTGGATCACCTGAGGTCAGGAGTTCAAGGCCAGCCTTACCAATGTGGTGAAACCCTATCTCTACTAAAAATACAAAAATTAGCCAGGCGTGGCAGCAGGTCCCTGTAGTCCCAGCTACTGCAGAGGCTGAGACAGGAGAACTGCTTGAACCCAGGAGGCAGAGGTTGCAGTGAGCTGAGATCGTGTCACTGCTCTCCAGCCTGGGTCACAGAGCGAGACTCTCTCTCAAAAAAAAATAATAAGTTGAGCGTAGTGGCATGTGCCTGGAATCCCAGCTACTGCAGAGGCTGAGGCAGGACAGCCACTTGAACCGGGGAGGCAGAGGTTGCAGTGACCGGAGATGGCAGCTGCACTCCAGCCTGGGTGACAGAAATGAGACTCTGTTTTAATAAATAAATAAATAAATAAATAAAATGATAAGATGAAAAACTATGCAGCCATTAAAAATAACATATTTTTTAAATGTTAAGTTAAAAAGTAGCACTTAAAGTTGATTTAGGCTAAAAAGAGAAAAAATAGAAAAATGGCTTAAAACCCCTTTCCCACTTGCCCTGGGAATACTCACTGGCAGTGCTTGAGGCTTCATCATTTGCCTCCAGATAATTTTGCCACAAAATATCTCGCTTGTGTTACTATTTTCTCATCCCTCTGGTATATTGACTTTGGAAACAAAAGACATCATTCTATTTATAGCATTCTGTTTTTAGTAGTGGGTGCTTCCTCTTACAAAACAGTGGTTCTCTATCACTAAAAATGTCAAATTCTGGAGAACATAGCATTCCTACGTGTGATGTTAACATTGTTCTCAAACAGTTGTTGGCTGAAGATTCATGTGATGAATCCAATTTTTCTGAAATAGATGATTCTGATGATTCAGATGATTCTTATGTTAGTTCTGTTTAAAAGTAACTCCAAGAACAATATTTTATTTTCACATTGAAAATCAGTCAGACTTGCTTCAGCCTCAACGAGCGCGTTTATGTAAAATTAAGTGCACGCTGGCAGTGAGCTGCACTTTTTTTTCTAAATGGGAAAAGAGTTAAAGGAAATATATGTCATCTTCCTTGTACATTTTTAAGTTTTCCAATGCGTTTTTTTTTTTTTTTTGAGACAGGTTCTCACTTTTTCATCCAGGCTGGTGTGCAGTGGCACGAATACGGCTTATTGCAGCCGTGACCTCCCAGGCTCAAGCAATCCTCCCACCACACCCTCCCAGGTAGCTGGGACTGCAGACGCATGCCACTGTGCCTGTCTAATTTTTGTATTTTTTGTAGAGATGGGGTTTCATCATGTTGTCCTGGCTGGTCTCAAACTCCTGGACTCAAGCGATCCATCCACCTTGACTTCCCGAAAGTGTTGGGATTACAGGCGTGAGTTACCACGCCTGGGCTTTCCAATGTATTTTTAAATTTCTCCCTACCTCCCATTTCTCTCTGTCTGCTTCTTGATCTTTTAAGTAAAGAAAATGAATAGATAGAATAGAAATTATAACATTCTATCTCCTTTATGTATTCTGACATCTGAACGGGAATGCTTGCGCTATCTGCTATCTGGCCTCCTCCTCTGTTCTGCCAGTAAGTGCTTTTCCCCTCTCCTGGATGAGTCTGAACACAGTGAGGACTGATTGATTGATTGGTTGGTTGGTTCATTCATTCATTCATTCATTTAGTTAGCTATTATCCTAAATCATATTTTAGAAAAATAAAAAAATTCACTTTATATTCAGGTCTTTACATATTTTGAGAAATGCTTCTCAAGCCAAATCTGTAATGATGATTAATATTGCTACTATACATTAAATTTTTTGATTCTGTAAAATTTAAAAAACAGACATGGACATAGTGAAGAAAATGGTACATTTAATGTAATTTATTTTAAAGGTATACTTTTATATTTATATTAGTTTATGTAATATGTGATTTTAAAGATATGTGTTTAACTAAATTAAATAGTATGAATTAGCCAAAAACAACTTTTGAAGGGAGTGGTTATTCTAACTGGGAAAATAGAAATATCGTCTTTTACTTGGAGTCAAGTTCTATTTGGAGTTGCTTTATACTCAGGCACCTTCTCTTACCTCTAAAATCTCCCATGGCATTCGCCTCCCTCTCTCTCTCCTTCAGTTTTCTCCATTGCATTTATCATCCTTTCAAATTTTGTATGGTTATGTGTATATTTGATTATTGACCTCTTTTGTTATGTTCACTGCTATTTACTATAGGCTAGAGCAGTGACTATAATGTAGTGGGCAGTCAATAAATATTTACTGAATCAATTAATCTTAGTCAATGGTGCCACCATAAGCCTTTGGTTGATCAAGTTAGAAGCTTAGGAAACAGTCTTTAAACCTCCCTTTTCTTCAGTTCCTAGGCCAGTTTATCACCAAGTTGGGTAGGTGCCATCTTCAAAATATATCCCAAAGACTTCTACATTTCTCCAAATCCAGTGCCACCTGAATCCAAACCACTTTCATCTCTTTCCTGGACTCTAATAGTGTCCAATTTTGTCTCTTTTCTTTCATTCTTGTCCTTCCTAAAACACATTCTCCACACAACAGCCAGAGAAGCCTTCCAAAAAAATATTTATCAGATTGAACCACTTCCCTATTTAAAATTCTTTAATAACTTTTCTTTGCTCTCAGAGTAAAGCCCTAACTCCTTACCAAGGCCTCAGATCCTGAGCCATACATCCTGCCTACCTCTCTGTCTCACTTTGCACCCTCCCCACCTTCTCAAGATGCTGCAGCCATGTTAACCTCATTCTATCCATAGGATAAACCAGGACTTTTCCCACGTCTAGGCCATCGATCTCACTGTTGCCTCTACCTGGAAGGCTTTTTTTTTCTGGCACTCTGTATGGCTGGCACATATTTGTCCTTCAGGACTCAGTTCAATTATCAGCTCCTCCAAAGGGTCTTCCTACCCTGTTCAAAGGCAGGAATGAGATTTCATCACCCATATATTTCCTTCAGAGTCCTCATCAGAATTCATAATTATCTTGTTTAATTGATCACTTGTCTATAGTCTCTCACACCCCTAGAATAGTAGCTGGCAAACATTTTTTTGTGTGAAGACCAGATGGTAAATATTTTAGACTTTGCAGGCGAAACAGTCTCTGTCAGAACTGCTATATTCTGCCACTGTTTTGCAAAAGCAGCCATAAACAATATTTAAACAAATGGGTGTAGCTGTGTTCCAATAAAACTTTATGAACAATTTTTATAAAATTTAATCAAATTTTATAAAACTTGAATTTCATGTAAATTTCACATCACAAAATATTATTTTTAAAATTTTATTTATTTATTTATTTATTTTGAGAAGGAGTCTCACTCTGTCACCCAGGCTGGAGTGCAGTTGCACAATCTCGGCTCACTGCAACCTCTGCCTCCTGCGTTCAAGCAATTCTCCTGCCTCAGCCTCCCGAGTAGCTAGGATTACAGGTGCACAACACCACATCCGGCTAATTTTTGTATTTTACCAGAGATGGGGCTTTTGCTATGTTGGCCAGGCTGATTTTGAATTCCTGACCTCAAGTAATCTGCCTGTCTCAGCCTCCAAAACTGCTGGGATTACAGGCATGAGCCATCAAGCCTAGCTTAAAAATTCCTTTAAGTACTTAAAAATGAAAAAAAAAAAAATCCTCGTTTGTGGGAGGTACAAAAACAGGTGGCAAGCCAGATTTGGCCCATTAGCTATAGTTTTCCAACTTGTGACCTATAATATTAAATATCACGAAAGTTGGAACCTTGCTTATTTTTTTAATGCTATATCTTCAGACTTAGACTGATGTGTAACATATATATAGCGGCAGCTCAGAAACATATTTGTTAAAAGAATAAATTAATTAATGAATGAAGTAAGCAATTTCAAAGGAACACTTTACAAGTGAAATTGCAGATATTCAGCTAAATTGAAGATCAGCTTCCTGGGTGAGCAACCTGGGCAGTCACAGAGGGCACTGCAGTCAGAAGGGCCTTGTGCATGGTTTAATGCTCTGCTGTCCCTGTCTTGAAATGTTTAATACTTTTTGAAGAAGGAGTCCCATGTTTTCCTTGGGCACTGGGCCCCTCAAATTATGCAGCCAGTCTTAAACTTCTACATGCAATAACCACGTGTGTAACACTAATATTCCTAATCCAGCAACAGCTAGAATGGGGACTCTGTGTGCTGCTAGTACAGAGTAGAATCTATTTCCAAAAAATGATCCTGGCAAGAACTAGGCAGGAGACTCAATTTCCAAGCCAGTGGTATAGGGGTGGGTCCTGGCTTAGGGGACAGAGATTTGGCAGGGTGAAACAGTTGTTGGAGACCTTACTTGGGTTCCTGAGTTCTACACCACCTCTGATTGAAATAAGGTAGGAAATAAGATGTTATACATTTACCCATTCACGTACTTTCTTTTTCATATAGATCCCCTGCCTTTGCTACAAATGATGCCAGAATGAGAACTATCATGCCTACCTCATGAGGTTATTATAAGGCTGATTTAGATAATAATTAAATAGGCCAGGCGCGGTGGCTGACGCTTGTAATCCCAGCACTTTGGGAGGCCGAGGCGGGCGGATTACCAGGTCAGGAGATAGGGACCATAGTGAAACCCCGTCTCTACTAAAAATACAAAAAATTTAGCCGGGCGTGGTGGCAGGCGCCTGTAGTCCCAGCTACTTGGAGAGGCTGAGGCAGGAGAATGGCGTGAACCCGGGTGGCGGAGCTTGCAGTGAGCCGTGATTGAGCTACTGCACTCCAGCCTGGGGCGACAGAGCGAGACTCCGTCTCAAAAAAAGAAATAATAATAATAATAATTAAATAATAGTTACGTAAGATAATGATTGTAAAGCTAAAGTATGCTACCACTTTTAGGACACTAATGAGACTAATGCATTTTGCTAAGCATTTTGCATGCATCATGTCACTCAATCCACACAACAACCAAACAGTAGGTCCAATTATGCTTCCATATAACCACTGAACAAATATAAAGCTCAGAGTGGTTATGTAACTTAATCTAGTAACATAGCTAGAAGTGGCAGACCTCAAATACAAGCTCGTGTCTCTGACTCCAAATTCATGTCTTTGATATGAATATCAATGATAAATCATGATGTTAATATGGGATAGGAGATTTTATTGCTACTGCCTGGGGAGGGAACAGAAATGCCACTTATCTGCTAATCACCCTATGGAAAGAATAATAAAGCATGGACTGAACAAGCAAATAGCAAGAGCTCTTCAAAGAAAGTTGTCATTAACACTGTTATAGAGAGTAGAGGTAGGCTCCCCCAGGAAAAGTTTGCATAAATAGCCCTGGAGCAGCTGAGAAAGAGGAAATGAATGACATTCAATTAACTCCTAATTTGCTGTTGCAGTTTCTCCTGAACTGAGTTCACCCCAGAATTTACCAAGGGATCAGGCTGCTTGAAGGCTGCTTAAGAACTAATTACAATGAATTCTCCATGAGCCTGCTGACAGTCTGTCCTTTCTATGTAAGTCCTGGGGTTGTTGCCAGCCAAACAACCTTAGGCAAAGTTGTCTTCTTTTAGTAAAGGTTTTCCAGCCTCCCTTTAATTTTTACCAAGAAAAGCACAGCATATCAAGGCATTAGACAGCTTTATTACTTCTCTTAATATCAAGTTATCAAACCCCTTAGAAGACTGGAGAGAGAGGCAGGGCATGGTGGCTCACACCTGCCATCCTAGCATTTTGGGAGGCCTAAATGGGCAGATCACTTGAGGCCAGGAGTTCAAGACCAGCCTGGCCAACATGTTGAAACCCCGTCTCTACTAAAAATACAAAAATTAGCTGGGCCTGGTGGCGCATGCCCATAATCCCAGCTACTCAGGAGGCTGAGGCAGGAGAATCACTTGAACCTGAGAGGTGGAGGTTGAGTGAGCCGAGTTCATGCAGCCTGGGTGACAGAGTAAGGCTCCATCTCAAAAAATAATAATAAAAGGACTTGAGGAGGACATAGGCTTGGTTCTATAAGGGAGAATTGTCTTGTTTCTTCAGTACCTTGGAATAAATTTGCTGGGACATCTGGGAAAAGCATTTCACTTCTTAGGGATTCATAAAAAATAAGGTGGCCTGTAAACTATGTGCTTAATGAGGAAGGGTGGCAGTACACGGAATACAGGCAAATTACGTTGTCTACCTGTAGACTCTGTCCTCCCTTAGCTCAGTCCTCCACAGTCATGACACGAAGTGCACACCCATTCTCTCCCAAACTCATTCCCTGGCTAATCAGGCTATCACCTTCTCTGGCCTATCTTGTGCCTGTTAATTTGCACTGCTCACACTTTCCTCTTGCTGCCCTTCTTGACTGCTTTTCCAAGGTAATTCCCCACATTGCTACCTCCCCCCACAACTTCCATGCCTCACCAGGAAGCTGACGTCTCCGATGATGGTGCTTTTCTTGCAGCCTTTTCAATGGCTATGGCTTCAGTTTCCATATTCCCTGTGTGTTGGGGGCGTCTGTCCTACTGGAGTCTCACTGTGACTTCCAGACCATTGCTTTCCACACTCCTTCACCTTCACCCTCATTGTGAGATCAACCAGTGATCTCCCTACCCATTTTTGTTCCAAGTCCCCTTCTAACCTACTGCTCACTCTCTCTATATATTCAAGAATTACACGTTTGAAGAAGTCAGTCTTCTTCTCCATCATCCTATATTATGTCAGTGTTCAACTGAATGAGATCACTTATGCCTAAACTCTTGCTATGGGCTAGAAATGCACAAGGTATATATGACTCACCCATGAAAGTTGTTAAAAATTCAAAATCCCTTGATTCACCCCAAACATTCTGAAAGAATCTTTTGGGATGGAGATTTAAAAGATGCTCTCTAGATAATTCTGCTCCACAGGCAGGCTTGGAAACCAATAGACTAGGCCACACCCATAAAGGGCAGGAATGCTACTTTACCTTTGTATCTTCAGATGTAATAATAATAATAGCCAGAAATGGCTATTTAGGACAGGACACAATTCTACTGCACAGCAGGGACTCACTAAATGTGTGTTGAACTCAACTGAGTTGGGGAAATGAATGATATAACCAGAAGAACCCTAAGCTCACAATCCATTGATTTTATTTTTCATTTTGCCCTCTTCAGTTTAGAAATCTAGTAGCATGACCACAGCCTGTATCTTTTCATTCCTTGGAAATATGCCATCTTCAAATTCTTCAACTGAAAAAATTTCACTTACTAGACTTGACTCTCTAGTTTCGCTTAGCAGTCATCTTTGAGACTTTTAAATTGAGTTGGTTCAGACCCACCCATTCCTGGTCTAATCCTGACCTGTGACTAGGAGCCTTCATTCCACCTATGAATGGAATGAGTTGTTTTGCTCTAGACCCAAGATTCTGAGTGCCTGGAGACAGGTCTGTGACTTGGAGGGTTCTATTACAGAGTCATGGCAGACATAATCTCTAGTAAAGCAGACTTTCCAATAATAGCCTTTACTATTTTGATCCTGTTCACATATAAGAACAGCTGCTTCAGTTTCCCCTTTTGGTGTCAAGATTCACCATGACGCCTTAAGCAAATCCCTTGATCCTCACCGGATGTTAAATTGCCTACTCATAAAAATGGCTATTATTTTTCCAAAAGCAATTACAGCAAAAGCAAAAATTGACAAATGAGATCTAATTATAAAGAGCTTCTGCAGAGCAAAAGAAACTATCAACAGAGTAAACAGACAACCTACAGAATGGGAGAAAATATTGGCAAACTATACATCTGACAAAAGTCTAATATCCAGAATCTATAAGGAACTTAAAACACATTTACAAGCAAAAATCAAACAACCCCATTAAAAAGTAGACAAAGGACATGAACAGAGACTTTTCAAAAGAAGACATGCACGCAGCCAACAAACATGAAAATTGCTCAATATCACTAGAGAAATGCAAATCAAAACTGCAATGAAATACCATCTCACACCTGTCAGAATGGCTATTTTTAAAAAGTCAAAAAATAACAGATGATGGTGACATTGCAGAGAAAAGGGAACGTTTATACACTGCTGATGGGAATGTAAATTAGTTCCACCATTTTGGAAAGCAGTGTAGTGATTCCTTAAAGAACTAAAAACAGAACTATCACTTGGCCCAGAAATCCCATTACTGGTTACATACCCAAAGAAATATAAATCATTCTACTATTAAGATACATGCACATGTATGTTCACTGGAGCACTTTTCACAAGAGCAAAGACATAGAATCAACCTAGATGCCCATCAACAGTAGACTGGATAAAGAAATGCGGTACATATACATCATGAAATATTACGCAGCCGTAAAAAAAGAACAAGATCATGTCCTCTGCAGGAATATGGACGGAGCCAGAGGCCATTATCCTTAGCAAACTAGTGTAGAAACAGAAAAAACAAATATCACATGTTCTCATTTATAAGCAGGAGCTAAATAATGAGAACCAACGGGCACAAAGAAGAGAACAACAGACACTGGAGCCTACTTGAGGGAGGAGGATGGAAGGAGGGAGAGGATCAGGAAAAATAACTATCAGGTACTTTGCTTAGTACCTGGGTGACAAAATGGTCTATAAACCAAACCTCTGTGACACGAGTTTGCCTGTAATAACAAACCTGCACATGTACCCCTGAACCTAAAAGTTAAAAAGAAGTTTACATATATATAGCTATTATTTTTCATTAATGTTGTCAGAATTAATTGAGAGATTTGTGAAACCAAGATGCACAGTGCCTGGTGTATAGCAAGTGCACAGTATGTTTACTAGCATGCCTGTCTTCCTTCCTTCCTTCCTCTCTTCTTTCCTTCCTTCCTTCCTCTCTTCTTTCCTTCCTTTATTCTACCTTCCTTCTTTCTCCCTTGCATTTGAGGTCGTTTTTAAAATACAAATATTATCATGATTGCTATACATAATAAGTTCATTTATACCTAATGTTAATTGCCCCGACCACAGAGAGGTGAAGCCATATTTAGATTTGGAGGAAGAAATAGAGAAAAGAGAAATAATTAGGTTGAAAAGTGCTTCTTACTAAATTATAACTGTGCTTAGAATATTGGCAACTAGGGACAAAACCAAAGGCCTGTGCTCCCAGCCACCATCTTAAGTCCTGCAAGCATGGGTAAAGAAGTAAGGATTTGGCAAGTTGAAGGGCAATGATTAGGTGACAGTGCCAGTGATGGCATCTGCCTCTCTCTCAGGGATTCACTCTTACCTGACAAAACAAGGTATTTTAAAAATTATCTTTTCCATTCTCTGTCTCTTCCTTCCCAGTAAAGCAAAATGGTGCAAATGGTAGCCAGGGACACTGGAAGCAACTTCTTCACCTTTCCATTTCATTCTTTATTATACTTCCACAATGCACCTCTTCTGGGACTATTCCCATAACTAGCTATGCTATAAGTCCTGGACAAACTTTCTCTCTCAACATTTATCTGTTTTGGCCTTTTCTCTGCTATTCAGGGAGTGTTCTGGATTTGTCTTTTTTTCCATACATCAATAGTGAAATTTAAGATTCCCATGTGATCTTATAATTAATCAAGTTGGAAACTATGGCCTTCTTTGGTTCTAGATAGTTCACCCTAGTTAGATAAGGAAGAATGGGTCTTTCCTGTATTCTAGTCTCTCTTATTAAAGTTCAACTTAAAGATCTGGGACCAAATCTCTAATTAATAACAAAATATCACCTTTACTTTCTTTTTCTCCTCTGGGCACGTATCTCCTTCAGGAACCTCTTATAAAGGAAGGAAGATTAAAACAAGGCAAGACTTGGGTATTCTTGAGTCTTCTTTCTATCACTGTGTTAATGCCATGTCAAGATACCATCTTTTAATATCACGTTTACAATTTTACCTCAAATTTTATGTCTTTACAGGAAACTCTATAACATAAAGCAATACTGTAAGCAGATTGAACATTTTCCAAGTTATTTTGGAATTATTATTCATATAAAAATTATTACTAAAGAGAAAAAATTATTACTACAAAAATTTTATAACTAATAAATTTTAGTAAAAAATTATTACTACAGAGAAAAAATTCATAAAAGTAGAATTGCAACTTCTGGATAAAGAAGACAGTTTGACTATAGCATCAACTTTCCCTCTAAAATCTCACTAAAATGACTACAAAAGAAAAAATAATGTCAGAGGAGAAGAAATCATAAAATAAATATTTTATACTATGTAAAATAAAAATTTAAAGCGAATATTTTCCCAAAATACAGGACAAGAATTTCCAGATTGAAGGAACCCATTGTTTGCTCAACTCAATGAATAAACATAAACCCATACTGAGCCACATCATCATGAAGTTTCCAAACAACAGGGAAAAGAAGAAAACTCAAAGAGCAAAAAATTGGCCGCAGGCAAATGATCAGGAATTAAAATGACTTCAGACTTCTTAATACCACACTCAAATATTAGAAGGCAGTAGGTAAATGCCTTCAAATTCTGAAAGAACATTATTTTAAAACAAGAATTCTATAGCCATCCAAATTTTTAATCAAGTTGATGAGTAGAATACATAATTTTTGAGGAATGCAAAGTCTCCAACAAAATTGCCTTCCTGAATCCTTTCTCAGAAAGTTAATAGAGAATGTGTTCCATCCTAGGAAATAAAGTGGAAAGGCAATAAAGTGGGAGACATAGGATATAGAAAAGAAAAAATACGACATAGGCAAGAAGGCAGAGAATCTTCTGGATTATCATGAGAACTCCCAGAATGGCAGCTCAGCCTCAAGCCCAAAGACAAAGCCAGGATGGAGCAGATCGGGAGAAGCTGTTCTGGGAAGGAAAATTTAATCAACATCTCTAAATATTTTGGGAGGAGCTTAGCAAGGAGTAGGGGAGTGGATAAGTAACGTGTGTGGGGGGGGAAATAAGCAAAAATAAACAAAACGGGCAAAAAATTGTTAACTAAAGGGAAGATTAAAGGTGTTAGTGAAGTAGCAATGCAAACATATTTTTAAGAGACCTAATCAACTAAAAGAGAAGAAAGTGGTTGCTCCTGGGAAGAGGTAAATAGGGGAAAGACAGTTGTGCTATTTTCTTTTTTAAACAAATCTTGTAGAGTGAATTGACATTTTATGTGCATATATAATAAAAAATCTTAAACCAAAATATACTGTATATTTCAATAAGAAGCCCAGTCCCAGAGTAGACAAGGAAAGCTGCAAGTATACTTGTGGTGTCACATTCTCAGCTGTCCTTACTGGTACTTTCCTATCTGGTAACTAAATGTTCCCCCATTTCAGCAAGGGATATTTATGAAAGTTATTGGGATTTCCAATGATAACTTATGTAGTATTTGAATTATAACAAGTGTCTTAAAGTATGCACACTTAATATTTTAAAAAATCACTTAGATATGAAAAATAAAACATTTTCATATATTTATAAATATATAAAATATTTATTAAAAATGCCCAAAAATCTGGTACGAAAGTAGTCTTTCCCAGGAAGAGGAATTAAGAGGATTGGGCCTGGGAAGGAAGAGACTTCTTTTTCCTTTTTTTTCTTTTTATTTATTTATTTTATATATATATATTTAATATACTTTAAGTTCTAGAGTACATGTGCACAATGTGCAGGTTTGTTACATATGTATACACGTGCCATGTTGGTGTGCTGCACCCATCAACCTGTCATTTACATTAGGTATATCTCCTAATGCTATCCCTCCGCCCTCCCCACACCCCACAACAGGCCTCAGTGTGTGATGTTCCCCTTCCTGTGCCCAGGTGTTCTCATTGTTCAATTCCCACCCATGAGTGAGAACATGCGGTGTTTGGTTTTTTGTCCTTGCAATAGTTTGCTGAGAATGATGGTTTCCAGCTTCATCCATATCCCTACAAAGGACATGAACTCATCATTTTTATGGCTGCATAGTATTCCATGGTATATATGTGCCACATTTTCTTAATCCAGTCTATCATTGTTGGACATTTGGGTTGGTTCCAAGTCTTTGCTATTGTGAATAGTGCCACAATAAACATACGTGTGTATATGAATTTATAGCAGTATGATTTATAATCCTTTGGATATATATCCAGTAATGGGATTGCTGGGTCAAATGGTATTTCTAGTTCTAGATTCCTGACGAATCGCCACACTGACTTCCACAATGGTTGAACTAGTTTACAGTCCCACCAACGGTGTTCACCACAATGGTTGAACTAGTTTACAGTCCCACCAAAAAGTGTTCCTATTTCTCCATATCCTCTCCAGCACCTGTTGTTTCCTGACTTTTTAATGATCACCATTCTAACTGGTGTGAGATGGTATCTCACGGTGGTTTTGATTTGCATTTCTCTCATGGCCAGTGATGATGAGCATTTTTTCATGTGTCTGTGGGCTGCATAAATATCTTCTTTTGAGAAGTGTCTGTTCACATCCTTCACCCAATTTTTGATGGAGTTGTTTGTTTTTCTCTTGTAAATTTGTTTGAGTTCTTTGTAGATTCTGGATATTAGCCCTTTGTCGGATGAGTAGATTGCAAAAATTTTCTCCCATTCTTTAGGTTGCCTGTTCACTCTGATGTTAGTTTCTTTTGCTGTGCAGAAGCTCTTTAGTTTAATTCGATCCCATTTGTCAATTTTGGCTTGTGTTGCCATTGCTTTTGGTGTTTTAGACATGAAGTCCTTGCCCATGCCTATGTCCTGAATGATATTGCCTAGGTTTTCTTCTAGGGCTTTTATGGTTTTAGGTGTAAGATTTAAGTCTTTAATCCATCTTGAATTAATGTTTGTACAAGGTGTAAGGAAGGGATCCAGTTTCAGCTTTCTACATATGGCTAGCCAGTTTTCCCAGCACCATTTGTTAAATAGGGAATCCTTTCCTCATTTCTTGTTTTTGTCAGGTTTGTCAAAGATCAGATGGTTGTAGATGTATGGTATTATTTCTGAGGCTCTGTTCTGTTCCATTGCTCGATATCTCTGTTTTGGTACCAATACCATGCTGTTTTGGTTACTGTAGCCTTGTAGTATAGTTTGAAGTCAGGTAGCGTGATGCCTCCAGCTTTGTTCTTTTGGCTTAGGATCGACTTGGCAATGTGGGCTCTTTTTTGGTTGCACATGAACTTTAAAGTATTTTTTTCCAATTCTGTGAAGAAAGTCATTGGTAGCTTGATGGGGATGACGTTATATTGATTCTTCCTATCCATGAGCATGGAATATTCTTCCATTTGTTTGTATCTTCTTTTATTTTGTTGAGCAATGGTTTATAATTATCCTTGAAGAGGTCCTTCACATCCCTTGTAAGTTGGATTCCTAGGTATTTTATTCTCTTTGAAGCACTTGTGAATGGGAGTTCAGTCATGACTTGTCTCTCTGTTTGTCTGTTATTGGTGTATAAGAAAGCCTGTGATTTTTGCACATTGATTTTGTATCCTGAGACTTTGCTGAAGTTGCTTATCAGCTTAAGGAGATTTTGGGCTGAGACGATGGGGTTTTCTAGATATGCAATCATGTTATCTGCAAACAGGGACAATTTGACTTCCTCTTTTCCTAATTGAAAACCCTTTATTTCTTTCTCCTGCCTGATTGCCCTGGCCAGAGCTTCCAACACTATGTTGAATAGGAGTGGTGAGAGAGGGCATCCCTGTCTTGTGCCAGTTTTCAAAGGGAATGCTTCCAGTTTTTGCCCATTCAGTATGATATTGGCTGTGGGTTTGTCATACATAGCTCTTATTATTTTGAGATATGTCCCATAAATACCTAATTTATTGAGAGTTTTTAGCATGAAGTTTTGTTGAATTTTGTCAAAGGCCTTTTCTGCATCTGTTGAGGTAATCATGTGGTTTTTGTCTTTGGTTCTGTTTATATGCTGGATTACGTTTATTGATTTTCATATGTTGAACCAGCCTTGCATCCCAGGGATGAAGCCCACTTGATCATGGTGGATAAGCTTTTTAATGTGCCGCTGGATTCAGTTTGCCACTATTTTATTGAGGATTATTGCATCCTTGGTTCATCAAGGATATTGGTCTAAAATTATCTTTTTTTGTTGTGTCTCGGCCAGCCTTTGGTATCAGGATGATGCTGGCCTCATAAAATGAGTTAGGGAGGATTCCCTCTTTTTCTATTGATTGGAATAGTTTCAGAAGGAATGGTACCAGCTCCTCCTTGTACCTCTGGTAGAATTCGGCTGTGAATCTGTCTGGTCCTGGGCTTTTTTTGGATGGTAAGCTATTAATTATTGCCTCAATTTCAGAGCCTGTTATTGGTCTATTCAGAGTTTCAACTTCTTCCTGGTTTAGTCTTGGGAGGGTGTATGTGTCGAGGAATTTGTCCATTTCTTCTAGATTTTCTAGTTTATTTGCATAGAGGTGTTTGTAGTATCCTCTGATGGTAGATTGTATTTCTGTGGGATCGGTGGTGATATCCCCTTTATCATTTTTTATTGCATCTATTTGATTCTTCTCTCTTTTCTTCTTTATTAGTCTTGCTAGCAGTCTATCAATTTTGTTGATCTTTTCAAAAAACCAGCTCCTGGATTCATTGATTTTTTTGAAGGGTTTTTTGTGTCTCTATTTCCTTCAGTTCTGCTCTGATCTTAGTTATTTCTTGCCTTCTGCTAGCTTTTGAATGTGTTTGCTCTTGCTTCTCTAGTTCTTTTAATTGTGAAGTTAGGGTGTCAATTTTAGATCTTTCCTGCTTTCTTTTGTGGGCATTTAGTGCTATAAATTTCCCTCTGCATAGTGCTTTAAATGTGTCCCAGAGATTCTGGTATGTTGTATCTTTGTTCTCATTGGTTTCAAAGAACATTTTTATTTCTGCCTTCATTTCGTTATGTACCCAATAGTCATTCAGGAGCAGGTTGTTCAGTTTCCATGTAGTTGAGCGATTTTGAGTGAGTTTCTTAATTCTGAGTTCTAGTTTGATTGCACTGTGGTCTGAGAGACAGTTTGTTATAATTTCTGTTATTTTACATTTGCTGAGGAGTGCTTTACTTCCAACTATGTGGTCAATTTTAGAATAAGTGTGGTGTGGTGCTGAGAGGAATGTATATTCTGTTGATTTGGGGTGGAGAGTTCTGTAGATGTCTATTGGGTCTGCTTGGTGCAGAGCTGAGTTCAATTCCTGTATATCCTTGTTAACTTTCTTTCTCGTTGATCTGTCTAATGTTGACAGTGGGGTGTTAAAGTCTCCCACTATTATTGTGTGGGAGTCTAAGTCTCTTTCTAGGTCTCTAAGGACTTGCTTTATGAATCTGGGTGCTCCTGTATTGGGTGCATATATATTTAGGATAGTTAGTTCTTCTTGTTGAATTGATCCCTTTACCATTATTAATGGCCTTCTTTGTCTCTTTTGATCTTTGTTGGTTTAAAGTCTGTTTTATCCAAGACTAGGATTGCAACCCCTGCCTTTTTTTGTTTTCCATTTGCTTGGTAGATCTTCCTCCATCCCTTTATTTTGAGCCTATATGTGTCTCTGCACATGAGATGGGTTTCCTGAATACAGCACTGATGGGTCTTGACTCTTTATCCAATTTGCCAGTCTGTGTCTTTTAATTGGAGCATTTAGCCCATTTACATTTAAGGTTAATATTGTTATGTGTGAATTTGATCCTGTCAGTATAATGTTAGCTGGTTATTTTGCTCATTAGTTGGAGCAGTTTCTTCCTAGCCTTGATGGTCTTTACAATTTGGCATGTTTTTGCAGTGGCTGGTACCGGTTGTTCCTTTCCATGTTTAGTGCTTCCTTCAGGAGCTCTTGTAGGGCAGGTCTGGTGGTGACAAAATCTCTCAGCATTTGCTTGTCTGTAAAGTATTTTATTTCTCCTTCACTTATGAAGCTTAGTTTGGCTGGATATGAAATTCTGGGTTGAAAATTCTTTTCTTTAAGAATGTGGAATATTGGCCCCCACTCTCTTCTGGCTTGTAGAGTTTCTGCCGGGAGATCAGCTGTTAGTCTGATGGGCTTCCTTTTGTGGGTAACCTGACCTTTCTCTCTGGCTGCCCTTAACATTTTTTCCTTCATTTCAACTTTGGTGAATCTGACAATTATGTGTCTTGGAGCTGCTCTTCTCGAGGAGTATGTTTGTGGCATTCTCAAATTCAAAGACTTCTTTTTCACTGTATATCGTTTGTAACAGGATTTTCTTTAACAAGGTTTGTGAATTGCCTTTAAAAAATTACTTTAAAATGTAAATATAGGGGAAATTTAAAATGTAAACTAAAAATAAATCCTAGATAAATACATCAGTTCTCATGCACCTGGTAAGTACATTGACAGGTATGGTGCAGTAGAAACAGTACTGGGCTTGGAATAAGAGAACATTGATCCAGTCCTGATTTGCAAGCCATGGCACTGTGGATGAGTACATTTAATCTCTCTGACAGTTCTTCATAAGTAAAATTATAAAAATAATGTCCAAATCTCAGGAAAAATGAGATGATTTGAAGTAATTAATGGTACTTTGAAAACACCTGGCAAATTCTACAGCATTTTAAAAGCATAAGTGCAGGTTAAAGTTTAAGTGTACGTTGTAAAGCACAAACAAGCTTTGTAACATTCACCTGGCCAAACTGTTGTTGTTCTGTCTAGAGTAGACTAAAAGCAGAAAAATGCAGATAAATACAGCCAAACTTTCCTAATTTTAAAATTGTTACAAGCTAAAACTCCACAAATATTGTCAACCTCATCATGCTTCCCATACCAAGGGTGCCAAATGTGACAAGGGCAGTCTATGAAAAATTCATAAAACTGAGAGTTTCTCCTCCTTTCTTTCCTAATAACTGTAGTAATTATAAATAACAATTTTCTAATAAGTAAATATTTTCAGAAATTTGAATAAAAACAATTTGCCATTTGGCAGCCCCCAGATTATACATTTGCTCATAGGATCATTGTGAAAGAGAATTCAGTTTTCTTACACCAATAAGGCACTTTTATTATAGGTTATCCTCAGGGGTATGCAAATATATTTGTTATGTGGAACCACAAGGTTTAAAGAAGATGATATAAGTAAAAGATTCAGCATAGGTTTGATGAACAGTAAGCACCCTACAAACAGGAACTATTTAAACACTGATTGACGTCTATTGGAAAAGCCATTTTAAGGGTTCCAGATGACTAAAGGAGTCTCCTAACAGGTTAGTATTCTATATCTGAAATACATATATGTGACATATGAGATAGGAGCTGTTGGCAGCCAAGACTGCAGTGGGACTGTTAGGTGCAGTTGCAAAGATGAGGCATTTGATAGGGGAGGTGAATGTTACAAACACAAGTAACTATAATAAAAATCCATATGGAGAAAAGGGCCACTGGACATTACAAAAAAATGATTTTCACTAGAAATTAAGAGAATGAGAGGTCACAGACATTTGAGATAATCAGAAAATGCTTAATGAAAGAGATGGCATTTGAGATACATAGAAAGAAGATTGAAAGTAGCATCTGATTTGATAGATGCCACTGAGGGGAAGAGCCTCTAAAGGAACAACTTAACTCAAAAAAGCTGAAAGGTACAGACAGAAAAGGCACATAGGTACCATAGAATATGTGATCTATAGCAGGGCCCAGTAGGGGATAAGACTGAAAATTTAAATGTCCCTATATTTTCTTTGGACGCACGTGTTACTTTATTCTTCATTCGTAGGCATTGGCGATCCATCAAATGTATTTATAATTCTAGCTATAGAATTATATATGCAATTGAGAAGCGTAATTAAAGAATACTTAGATTTGAGGAAGATAAATCTCACTGATGTAAGCTTGGAAATTGTTTCTCCAACTGTCTACTCAACCTTTCACTTGGATGTTCATTGACATGTCAAATATAGCTAATCAAAAATGAAACTATTGATTTCTAACTTCTCCCCTCCCTGCTGCACTTACCTAGCCTTTCCCACTCATTATTTGCAATACCATTCATTTAGGTCCTTAGGCTTGAAATCTTGGGGTCATTTTTAATTTCCCTTTTTTTCTCTCACACACAAGTGAACCCTTACAGAAAGTCCTGTGAGATTTGTCCTCAAGATAGAGCCCCAGCCCAACCACTTTCACCATCTTCATTCCTCCCAGTCTAGTCAAAGCCACCATTATCTCTCCTGTGAAGTGCTGACCTCCTCATTGGTGGCTCCTCATTGAAGAGTCTATTCCTCACACTGAAACTACGTGATCCTTTACAATTGTAAATAAGATCGCATTACTTTTGTACCCAGCCTTCCAATGTTTTCCCATCTCAAAAAAGTACAGAGTCCTCATTATGGTCTACAAACCCCTCACCACTTGGCACTCTTCAGCCTCATCTATCATTTCCCTATAAAATCATGCTGCTCTAGTCACGTTGACCATGCTTTGCATTTTCTGCTCCTTTGGCCTCTAGTACTCTTCCTGCAGATAGGTCCATGACTGGACCCTTCACTTAGATCCTTCATTCAGGTATCTGCTCCAGTGTGCCCTAGACAGGCAGATAGATGCTCTCTGTGCCCCCAAACAGATACTGGCATCCAACAGACAAGCATCCCATCTCTACACTCTTACTCTGCTTTATTTTTTTTAAACAATGCCCCTACTTGACATTATATAATTTACTTGTTTTCTTTCTTATTTGCTTTTTGTCTTCCTCACTGAAAGTTACTTTCAGGAGGCAAGAACCTTGTTTATTTGTTTGTTTATTTCATTGCATTCCCTTTGCTGAGAACAGCGCTTGGGACAGAGTGGGTATTTGATAAATACTTGTTGAGTGAATGGAGGAACAAGTAAGTGAATGAGTCAAAGGAATAGTAAATTTGGGTTCACTGTATTCACAACTTAGCAAGTACCTTTGCTGGTACATGCTAATTTTAATTATGCTCTTAGAAAAGGTCACTTATTCATTCTACATTCACTCCAGTTATTAATCATCCCAACTAATGAAGAAAAATAAAGCAGCTTTTTCTGTATAGAGTGGCCAGAGAACACCTCTCTGATAAGATGGCATTTATCTGGAAATGTGAACGATTAAACAGGAGAATGCCACAGAGGGGGAAAAAGCTTTCCAAGTAGGGCCTTTCCAGCACAATGGCCTTAAGTTAGGAATGTGCTTAGTGTCTTTGAAGACATAACGATGCTAATCTGTGCTCCCTCCGTTGCCTTAGTTCTCATGGTTTGGTGTCTTGTCCAGCTAGTTGTGAACCTTTCTTCTTGTAACCATAAATTTACTACAGATTTATATTTTGCCTAATGACATTTGATTATATGCTGTTGATTTAAATATGTATTACATGCTTACATGTCACTATTACTTCTTGTTCAAGACAATCTCAAGGAACACCAAGGGTAATTTTGTCTACACATGACTTTTGTTTTAAGATCTGACTTTTGAATCAAACCTTTAGCTAGGACTCCAAAGTAATTACTGGGTAGCTGTGAACATAATGCACATCAGCACAACATAGCAATTCTTTTAAAAAGAAGGCATTGGTTTCCTTTAACAATTTTGTTAAAAGCACACCGTGATTTCTCCTTGCAGCTCTGCATTCAAGTGCATTTCTGCATCCCTTCATGTGCTGGGAGGCATCTGAAGTAAATTAGAAGTGAGACAGAAATCCTTAGGGTATGTGAAACAGTTGGAAATAGTTTGGCACTTAATTAAAAGTCAATTATGAGTTCTAAGAGCATCCAAATTCAACTAATAATAATCATCATTGCAATCTGAAGTGGGTGAGAAAGGCAATGATAAGCATGTATGCTAATTTTAATTGTTTGGGTAAGATGTAATTTTTAAGACAGGACTCTAAAATAAATAAAAACTTTACTTAGATATATAGGGTCAGCCCCGTTTTCCTTCTCATTGTTTTGGAAAATAGAGACATCTACACAGATTTCTAACTGACTGAGATAAACATCTCCTGACCTTGGACAAGCATAGAGGAAATTCCAAGGAGGGAGTCTCTAGGGCTTAGCTCAGGGGAGTGTAATAAGGTGCTCATGAGGCCAAAGCCAAGGCTCTGCATGGTCACAGCCCTCCCCAGCTGTTGTGGGTAAAGTTTAGCATCCTTGATTTATTATTGTCACCTTTCCTCCCCATGTGATCATATGGCCTTTTCACAGAAAATCGTATCTAAGATCCTGCCTCTTCCTCATTGACACTTGTCAACTCTCTCCCACTCTTAAACCTAGCCCTTGGGACTTTCAAGGTGACTGTTTGCCAATCATTGAGCCAATCTGTGCTTATATGGAAAGCTCTCTTTCCTAAAGTCTTCTTTCTTTTCCAGCCAATCCACACTCTTCAAATGTGACCTAGAAATCACACATCTACATATTTTTCTAGATGGAAGAAGTGACTTGCCTGAAGACTAGTTCTTTTCATTTCACTATCTGGATAATTAATTCCACCACTGCGCGTGATGTAGCCAAATTGCTCAGCCTATCCTACATGGCTTCTGTGTTCTGAATTCTCCTTGTGTAAATTTCATCCCCAACTAACCCCTTTGTCCATCCAGATGTAATAACTCTGGTTAGTACAGAGTTGGGGCTATGTTTTTAACTGAATTTTAACCCCTAGATGTAGGACATGTGCTCTTCTTTTCAATATGGCCCCACCACTCCCTATTGTTTTACTCTGTTCTTTCTTTCATCCCCCCTAGAAGCTGCACTCCAGACAAATGGAAGGATTGCTGGTTCCTCACACTGTTACTTCTGTCAGACACCTCTGAACACACAATTCCTGCTCATTTTTCAAGGCCCAGATCCATTGCCATTACCCCTCTGAAGCATTTTTTGGTGCCCCCAAGAGAACTAAGTTCTCCCTTCTCTACCACTCATAGAACCTTCTGCCTCTGTCTGAGGTCCACTTAACTCTTCTGTATGAGTTTCCCATGGCTACTGCTACAAATTATCACAAACTGTGTGGTATAAAACAACAGAGATTCATTATCTCACAATTCTTGAGACCAGAAGTCCAAAATGAGTATCACTAAGTTGAAATCGAGGTGTCAGCATGGCCACACTTACTGCAGAGGCTCTATGGGAGAAGGCATTCTTGCCTCCCCCAGCTTCTGGCAGCTGCCAGCATTCCTTGTCTTGTAGCTGCCAATCTCTGCTCTGTGGTCCATAGCCTGATCTCTTCCGTTTGCAGCTTCCGCTGCCACTCTCTAAACATGATTGTATTTAGGGTGGACCTGATTAATTCAGGATAATCCCTCCATATCAAGATTAAGCACATTCAAAGTCTTTGCTATTTAAGATAACATTCAAGATTTCAAAGGATTAGGTCATGATCAATCTCTGGGGCCCATTATTTAGCCTACCACACCTTTCCTACATATATTCCAATTGATTATGCACTTGCTCAAATATACCACAGAGACTGGAAGCTACATGAAGTCAAAATCATAGCCTAGTTCTTCCAAAGGTTCTAGGATTTCATTTTTCATCTGGTATCTGGTAGTGGATAAAATCAGGAGTGTTATTTTTAGTATATAACAACTGGTGCAGAGTGTTTACCAACCAATCAGAAAAGATGCTGGCTGCAAGGATGTACAGGGATTAAGATTTTTAAAAAGTACTTCATTCATTCATTCATTCATTCATTCATTCATTCATTCATTCATTGTTTTAGAGAGATGGAGTCTCATTCTGTCACCCAGGCTGAAATATAGTTGTGCAATCATAGCTCACTGCAGCCTCAAACTCCTGGGCTCGTATGATTCTTTCACCTCAGCCACCAAGTAGGAGGGGTTGAGCTTTTAGCTGTGGGATTCTGTGGAAATATGTTTGTGTGTTGGGGTAGGGAATTCCCAAGGAAGGGCTGGGGCTCCTGGAGCTGTCTGAAGAAGACAGTGGGCACTCAGAGGGATCTGAGTTACGGCTGTTTACAAACTAGTAATGAAGTATTTGTGTATTTGTATGTTTTAACAGCTAAGATGTTGGCATTGCGTATGCTAGGTCAGTATCAGGCTGAAAGGAGACACTTATTTGTTGAATGCATGAATGGATTAATGAATGAATACATGAATAATGGAGTTGTTCTCATATAAAAAGTTTATTGGGGAGATATTTTAGGATATAAAGATGTATAATTGCCCTTCAGATAGGACCACGAAGAGGCTGCCTCCTTCACCTGCAAATCATGTGGTGGCCCATCCAGAGTAATTTCCATATTCTGTGGATTCATGGATCCTCTGGTCCTGTCTGTCCAGACCTACATGCACATTTGTGATCACAGGAAAGACAACATAAAAGGAGCAGGAAGACCAATGGGAAAGCATCTAACTTCTGCTGGAAATCTACTTGACAGTATTTTCCTGATGTAGGATACAGGAGAATGGCACGGAAATAGTGATTGCTCTCATATGCATTGCTGAGGGAAATGAATCCCAGGGTCCGTGAGTGATGGCACCACACAATTAGGCTGCATCTCCTGGACATACAAGATCATTGCAAATGTGCAAGCAGTAGTATGAAAGGTCCAAAACAACAACGACAAAATCACTCAAAGAGGCTTTGGTAGAGTCCGAGCGGTGAATAAATCTAAGCCATTGAATAATGTTTCACATGTTTTGATACCAGAACTGTTTCCAAAAATGCCAAAGGTCACAATGAGGAGTTAACTAACGTTAACAGACTGAAGCGAGGACTTCCTTAAGATGCAATGTTATCAAGGTGGGCAGGGCAAGCCCTTTGGTGTTACCAGAAAACCTTTTTTGCAGCTCTGTCTTTAACTCCTCACTTCTTCTATCCCCACATTCACTGCGTTGAAAATGCTAGTTCCATAAGCATCACTTGAGTACTGTCTCTGCAGGGGTCCCATTGCCACCACCTCATTATCTCTCCCAGAGTAGTCTGTTCACTGGTGCCCAGACTCATCTGGTTCAAGCCTATCCCACCCAAGACTGAAAACTGCTCATCTTAAAGAGCAGCTCTGAGCAATCAGTCATAAGTCAATCTGTCCAAAAGCCTCAAGGGACTCCTGTCTGTAAATTAATTAAGCACTAGTCTCTCACTTGGGCATGTAAAGCCATGTTTGCTAAACAAATTATATGCTGTCTCTCTGCCACACTTTTTTCTAGGTCTGGAAGTCCTCCTCAACTGCGTGAAAAAATTCCAACCATCCTTCAACCTCCAAATGAACTAACCCCTCCTTCAGGCAGCATTCCCTGGCCTTTCTTCTCTGCTCCCAGCACCTGAATGTAAACTCTCCTTCTTCCGAATGTCCATAGCATTTTAAAAATTTCTCTTGCTGACCTTAACCTTGCTCTCCCTTCCATTATACTCGTTTTTGTTAATAGCCCTTTTTTTTTCTCCTCTAGACCATGAGTTTCTTGAGAAACAAGACATGTTGTTTTGTTCCTCCTCCCTACACCCATGTCACCATCTTACCCTGACTCTGCTCAGACCTAGTGCTCAGATCAGACCATGTATGTTCACATGCGGCAAGCTGAATGAGCTGAGTGGTTTAGTACTGGTTGAAAATTGTCCTTTGAAAAGTGAAGCACTACAGAGTTCCTCCTTCTTATACTTTGAACTCTTTAGGACATGAGCTGTGTCTTGTTTGTTGATCCTTATGTGCTCTCATGTACCTGTTGCCTGGCACTTGGTTAGGCATCTGATCAATGTATGCTGAGTGAAGGAATGAATGAGTGAAGGAATAAATAAATAAAAGAGGGCTAGATAAATATGAAAAATAGAGGTAGATAAGTACCAGAAGGGTGAAAAGGAGCATGAGGCTATGAAGGGTAAGATAGTCCTCCAAAAATTAATTTCTTCTGCATCCCAGTTTTTTAGTGTTCCTTCCCAGGTTCACCATAAAGCTGATGGGAAAAGTCCAATGTTACATCTTAGAAAGTGAGCCCTGCTGCTTAGAATTTATAAATACCTGGATGAAATTATTTCAATGTAGGCAGCCTGTTATGTCTGCAGAAATCCATGGCCTAGAGGGTCTAGGGTTCCACAGATGCTGCAAATGGTGCATCTGGCCCACACTGTAGCACCTGCTCAGCATCACGCTGCTCTTGCCCTTCCTGAAGTTCAATGCTGAGTGATAATGCCATACTGCAGGAACTGAATGCTGAGAAAATCAACACCTGTGGCCTTGGTTGAATTTGGGGTACCACATGTTGTCCAGGCTCACAGATTTTTACAAGATTATATAGGGCAGTATAACACAGGAGGGAATAGGATCACTGGGGGATGATAACAGTGAAGGGTAATTTGTTCTATCTGTTACAGGGGATAATTAATCTGACACAGTTCACAGTGTTACACTCGAATGAAGTAGCTTATGATTATATGCATTTTCTTTTTAATTAAAGTAACCACAGAACAATTTACAAGCTGAAACTGTGACTATACCCCGGGAACACTTGAACTATTATTAATCAATGAATTAGGACACCACTCAATATCACTTTTTAGCATAGAGAAGGAGGCCTGGCCAGCCCCAGTTACTCCAGCCCTCCTAGCCCAAGTGTCATCATCACAGCATCTCTACAAGATAGGATGGAAGTGACATACTGTCCATTTGGCACACTGAAAAGCTGAAGCATGAGCAACATGCCTGTTTATCCACCAGAAAATTCCGGGTATGAATATGCCAAGGGCACGCACAGGCCTAGAAGACTCAGTCACCACACAATTATTCATTCCCAAAAGATTTATTATCTACTGTGTCAGACACTTTCACTGGTGCTAAAGATACAACAATGAATAAAACAGACAAAATTCCTGCTTTGATGGTATTTATATACCATTGAACAAAATACATAAAACCCAAATAAGTACATAAATATGTAACACATGTTTGGCATCAATAAATCCAGTACATAAAAATAAAGCAAGATAAAAAAGTAAAGAGTGATAGAGAAAGTTCTTTAGGTATTAATAGATAGCTTAGTAAATGTGGGAACTCAAGGTATGACATGAAGCACTATGCAAGTGTTAGGGAATAGAACAGACAAATGATACTACAAGGGTAAGAGGTAAGTGAGATCACTGCAAATTACAATAATCAGGAACAATTCACTAAAGAAGTGAGCTAGACTTTTGAAGTATGACATGCACAGTGACTTAGAAGCTGGAGAGCAGAAACTGTTATGTGAACAGTAAGTAGAAAAATTTTCACAGTACAAACATTAGGAGGTTAAAAAAATTAATCCTTCTATTAAGCTTATTTTCTTTCTGGAAACCATTCTTAAGATATTTACTTTAACATATATGTGCCTTTGTGCATGCACAAACACAGAGGCTAATGGTACATGATGCCAAACCAATGTCTCAGATATGAAAGCTATTGATCTGAATAAAAGAAGAAATAAAGATTAACCTATTTCTCCTGTCTAATTAAAATGTTGTACTATATTTCAAAATTACTTAAAGAGGATATTTTAAACATTCTCACTACAGAGAAATAAATATGTGAGGTAAATAGCCTGATTTAATCATTCTACGATATATAAAGACATCATAACATCACATTGTACTCCTTAGATATAGACAACTTTTGTCAATTAAAAATTAAATTTTAAAAAAGAATGTATGTGTTAAAAAAGGAATGAATAAGTGGATGGTTGAATGATATTTATAATTGATGACAATGCAGTGGCAATCACTAGAACAGTTTCTTCAGGTGAGATTATATATAATGAAATTCCTTGAACAGTTGCTGTGTCCCAATGCTTCACAGTACCTTATTGATCCAAGGAAGGGCAACTCCAGAGTCTGGAGCACTGATTGAGGCTATTGGGCAGCATTAGGAACATGATGTCTGAAACTTATCTGAGTTTCTCTTCATCATAAAGAAGTCAGGTTTGACTGGGTTGTTTTTCTTATATATTAAGTTTTGTACACAGTAACATCTCTTAAAGTTAAGAGTTGTTAAAAGGAATTTAATTTTTAGCATTTCCATAATTTTTGAAGATTTATATATGTGAGCTGGCTGTCAAGTCTTATCAACAAATTAAAATTCAAGAAAAGATGCTCCTTGTGTAGAATGAGCTCCTGAGTTTGGGAGTCATATGCTAAATGACCATTATTTGTATAATAAATAATAGCTAATCTCCAAAGATGGCTCCTTAATGAACCATGCTTTCTGCCATGATTTTATAGGTCTCCTTTTTGTGAAGGTGGATTACAACTCGCTGGTAACCAATAGAATTCAGGAAAAATGATATTGAGGAAAGGTCAGAAAAAGCCTTATGATTTCTCCTTTGATATCTTAGAACAATAATTTTGGACAGAGCCAGCCCCTATGTAAGAAGCCTGACTACCTTGAAGCTGTTCTGCTCATAGGAAATCCAAGCTAGTTATGTAGAGAGGGAGCACAGAGAAGGAGGCCTGGCCAGCCACCCGCTTACTAAAATCTAAAAAATCTAAAACAATTTTAGATTTTTCTAACTTCTTCATGAAGGCATTGGGTGCTATGAACTTTTCTCTTACACTGCAATAGCTGCATCCCAAATATTTTAGTAAGATGTGTCTCTATTTCATTAATATCAAAGAATTTTTTATTTCTGCCTTAATTTCATTTTTCACCCAAGAGTTATCCAGGACCAAATTGTTTAATTTTCCTGTTTTGTATAGTTTTAAGAGATCTTAGTGTTGATCTCTATTTTTATTGCACTGTGGTCCAAGAGTTTGCATGGTATGATTTTGATTTTTTAATGTATTGAGACTTGCTTTATGACTGAGCATGTGGTCAATCTTAAAATATGTTCTGTGTGCAGTTGAGAAGAATATATATTCTGTGTTTGTTGGGTGGAGTATCCTGGAGATGTCTATTAGATCCAATTGATCATATCTAGAGAAACTACAAAAAAAAAAAGAACAAAGCAACCCCAAACCTAGCAGAAAAAAAAGAAATAACTAATACCTAAAATGAGAGAATAACTGAATGAAATCAAGATTTAAAAATCCATATAAAGGATCAATAAAACCAAGAGTTGGTTTTTCAAAAGAGTAAACAAGATTGATAGACCAATAGCTAGATTAACAAAGAAAAAAAGAAGATTCAAATAAGCACAACAGCAAATGACGTTAGAACTGGTGCTGTAGAAATACAAAATATTCTTAGAGACCATTATGCATACCTCTATGCACACAAATTAGAAAATCTAGAGGAAATACATAATTCCTGGAAACACAATCTGAAAGTGAAAATGTAAGTAGACCAATAACAAGTTCTGGTATTGAATCAGTAATTAAAAACCTACCAACCAAAAGAGCCCTGGACCAGATGGATTCACAGACAAATTTTTCCAGATATAAAAGAACTAGTATCAATTCTACTGAAACTATTTCAAAAAAAATAAAAAAGAAGTTGCTCCTCCCTAACTCATTCTATTAGGTTAGCATCAGCCTAATACCAAAATCTGGAAGAGACACAGAGAATAAAAGAAAACTTCAGGCCAATATCCCTTATGATCATAGACACAAAAATCTTCAACAAAATACTAGCAAACTAAATCCAGTAGCACATCAAAAAGTTAATTCACCATGATCAAATAGGCTCTTACTCCTGATAGACAAAAGTAGTTCAGCCTACACAAATCAATAATTGTGATTCACATAAACAGAACCAAAAACAAAAACTATATGATCATTTCAATAGATGCAAAGAAAGCCTTTGATAAAATCCAAAATCCCTTCAGAATAAAGCCCACAACAGACTAGGCATCAAAAGAACATACTTCAAAATAATTAGAGCCATCTGTGACAAACTCATAGCCAACATCATACTAAATGGCCAAAACCTGGAACAATTCCCCTTGAAAACTAGAATGAGACAAGGTTGCCTGTTCTCAACACTTCTCTTCAACATATCACTGAAAGTCCTAGCCAGAGCAATCAGACAAGATAAAGAAATAAAAGGTATCCAAATAGGAAAACAAAAAGTCAAACTCTCTCTTCTTGCTGACAATATGATTCTATACTTAAAAAATTCTAAAGATTCTGCCAAAAAGCCTCCTAGAACTGATAAACAACTTCAGTATATGTGCAGGATACAAAAGCAATGTACAAAAATCAGTAACATTTCTATACACCAATAACGTCCTAGCTGAGAGTGAAATCAAAAACACAATTCCATTTACGATAACCACCAAAAAATTAAAGTAACTAGGAATACAACAAAAGAGGTGAAAAATCTCTATAAAGAGAACTACAGAACATTGCTGAAAGAAATCAGAGACAACACAAATAAAAAATATATTTTATGCTCATGGATTGGAAGAATTAACATCATTAAAACAACCACACTTTCCAAAGCAATTTACAGATTTACTGCCATTCCTATCAAAATACAAATGTCATTTTTCACAGAATTGGAAAAAAATATTCTAAAATGTGTATGGAGTCAATAAAGAGCCTAAATAGCCAAAGCAATCCTAAGTAAAAACAACAAAGCCAGAGGCATCACATTACCCAACTTTGAACCATACTATAAGGCTACAATAACCAAAACAGCATAGCACTTGCACAAAGACAAACACACAGACAAATGGAACAGAATAGAAAACCCAAAAATAAAGCCACATACCTACAACCATCTGATCTTCAACAAAGTTGACAAAAATAAGCAATGAGGAAAATACTCCATATTCAATAAATGGTGCTGGGATAACTGGCTAGCCATATGCAGAAGAATGAAACTGAACCTTTACCTTTCACCATGTATAAAAATTAACCCAAGATGGGCTGAAGATTTAAATGTAAGACCTTAAAGTATAAAAATCCTATAGAAAACCTAGGAAATACCTTTCTGAACATGAGTTTTAGCTAAGTCCCCAAAAGCAATTGCAGCAAAAATGAAAATCAGCAAGTAGGATCTACTTAAACTAAAGAGCTTCTGCACAGCAAAAGAAACTGTCAACAGAGTAAACAGACAACCTACACAGACAACCTGTGAGCATAAGAAAATATTCACAAACTGTGTATCTGACAAATGTCTATTATCCAGAATCTACAAGAAACTTAAACCCATCCACAAGAAAAAAAGTAATTTAATCAAAAATGGACAAAGGACATGAACAGATACTTCTTAAAAGAAGTCAACAAGCATATGGAAAAACGTTCCACATCACCAATCATCAGAGATATGCAAATCAAAACCACAATGAGATACCACCTCACACCAGTCAGAATGGCAATTATTAAAAAGTCAAAAAGTAACAGATGCCAGCAAGGTTCTGAAGAGGGAATGCTTTTACACCGTGGGTGGTAATGCAAATTAGTTCAGCCACTGTGGAAAGCAGTTGGAAATTTCTCAAAAAACTTAAAACAGAACCATCATTCACCCCAGCAATCCCATTACTAGCTATATATCCAAAGGAAAATAAATCATTCCACCAAAAAGACACATGAACTCATATGTTCATCACAGTGCTATTCACGATAACAGACATGGAATCAACCTAGGTGTACATCAATGGTGGACTGGGTAAAGAAAATGTGGTATGTATACACCATGAAATACTATGCAGGCATAAAATGAATAAAATCATGTCCTGTGCAGTAACATCCTCAGCAAATTAACTCAGAAATAGAAAACCAAATGCTACATGTTCTCACTTATAAGTGGGAGCTAAACATTGAGTACACACGGACATAAAGATGGGAACTATAGAAACTCGGGACTATTATAAGGGGTAGGAAGAGAAGGGGGTGTGTGCTGAAAAATTATCCACTGGGAATTGTGCTCAATACCTTGGTGACAGGATCATCCACACCCTAAACCTCAGCATCATGCAACACACTCATGTAACAAACCTGCACATGTACCCTGTAAATCCAAAATAAGAACTGAAAAAAAAAATGTGTCCTAAGAAGCCACCTTGGTAATATTGCCTGGTGGAATATCCAGATGCCTCAAGCCACAGCCAAGTTCTAACTATACCTATTTGAGACTCTAAATAAGAACCACCTGAATGAGCCTGTGCACCTACAATATAATTATATTAGGGTAATTTATTACTTTGTGTTACATAATATGTAATTACAACAACACTAAAGTAACATGAGTTATCTATCTGAAACAATGTATGTAAAAACACTTAAAAATTTTTCACCATTATACAAATGTTAAGCAAATTTGGAAAAATAGTACAATAATTGTTAAGTAGTCTTTAAGGTTTATAAATCCCTTTCACATGTATTATTTAATTTAATCCTCGTGACAGCCATATAAGGTATCATCATTACTTTCCCTATTTTGCATGTCAGGAATTGGGCCTCAAAAAGGAAAAATGATTTATTTGTCCAAGTTTACTCAGTAAGAATCAGAGCAAGTTTTCAGGCTTTGTTTCCCTGACTTCAAATACTAAGCCTTTTTATTCCCCGGGGCCTGAACTCCCGCTCAAGTTCAAGTGAAACTGCTTAGAAGTAGCATATATGTAAATTTATAAGTACAGTGCAAACAATTAGGTCCCAATGATGCTTCATTGTCCAAATGCAATAGCTAAAATTTTTTGAGAACTTTAAGCACTGTCTAAACACTTTGTGTGTACTGACTCATTTAATCCTTATGAGAATATTATGAGGTAGTCATCATCATCTTCATCATCTTCATTACCATCTTCTTCCTCATATTACAGAAACTAAGGCACAGAAGTGTTAGAGATAATGATGAGCATTTCAAATAGCTCATGGTAGATCTGGGATTTGGACCCAGGCAATCTGATGTAAAAGCCCCTGCCCTAATCTCTACACTCTGCTTCCTATTACTGACACTGGTCATAAACATCTGTCACTGGAACCATCCCTCTCAGACCTAGCACATGCACCAGAGCTCAAGGGTGAAATAGGAGTTTCAATGTAATCCATTGTTTTGGAACTCATAATCCAGAACCTATTGTGCAGTTTTGTTCCACCATTCATTCATTTACTCATTGAAACCTTCACTCATTCATTCATTCAGTGGATACCTACAGATCTCTTACTGCATGCCAAGGTTTCTGCTGGGAGCTCTGCCAGCAACTGTGGGCCCTGGGCCTCTCCACAAGAGTCTCTCCCATTCTGCTTCGTGAAGTTAATCCGCATACCTTCATGCTCTCTCTGTGGTGCCTCCAATCCTGCACAGAGCATTCCAGGCATCTATGCACAGATACCCCCTTTCCAGTTACACAAAGCCCCTCACATTCAGCAGCATTCTATGGCTCCTCACAGCAAACCCTAAAGGATGGAGTAGTCATTGTCATTGATTCCCATTTACAGATAAGAGAGTTCAACTTCTGCTTTTTTAGTTAAACCTCTGTATCAAAGTAACTCTCAGAAAAGTCTTCCAATTATTAAGTATTACGTTTGGAGAATGAAACATCATTGGCTCTCAGCCACAGGGCTTCAGGGGTGTTATATATAATTGGATAACTAATAATAAACTACCAAAATTTGCCAGTAATTTTTTTTCTAAAGAGAAATTTATGTGCGTTCCACATTATCTCTGTAAGAACCTAGCTTTTACTTGCATTTCTATATGTTTTCTTTTGTAGAAGTAACAGTGCTATAGCTGGTGGGTGCTAGGAATTGCTCCAACATGCAATCTCTCTGTACCACAGCCCAGGGGAAGCTGTTGTCAGGAATAGTGGCTTGTCCAAGGTCACATAGTATCAGAACCGGGACTCAAACGAGGTCCCAATTCCCTAGACTATTGGTGATTTTTTTTCCACTCCATGACATCCTGTCCCCCTTTCCTACCTCAACTCTGCCTTTTGGAATCCTACCCTGAAAACCTTGTTTTAAAAGGGTGGGACCAGGGCCAGAAAAGGTCAGAACGAGTCCACTTACAATTTTTGGACACACTTCCAGAAAGGCTTCCCACAACACCAACAATGACTGCCAGGGCCTGCCAACAGCTCCCAAGTTCTAAGTTGCCAACCCTCACCAAAGATAGCACATGCTAATCTAATTATTTCTTACCCTTTCAAAGCAAATATTCCTGAAGAAAGACTGGCCTATCACTTGTTAAAATGCATTGTGAGCATTTCTAGGCACTCTGACTAAAAAAAAAATTTTTTAAAGCTCTGTCAGTTTCATGCAAATAGTGTGTAAGTTGAAAGCGTAGTGTCAAATATTCGAGACCTGAAGGGTTTGAGGCAAAACCAAGAGAAGCAATCAATGAGGAGATTTTTCATGAACCTTGGCTCATTTACATTCTGCTAATTTACTGAGACAAAGTGAAGCCTGGCAACTAATTGAGAAGGCTCTTGATGCTGGAATATTTTGTGTAAATGAAAACCTACCAGTCTGTTTTTTTTTTTTTTTAGAAAAATATGCTTCTAAAGACAGAATTATGCAATATTATAGATGTTTAAATTTCTACATTTAAAAGCGTAAAAGTGGACATAAAACATCTTAATTAAATCAGTTTCTCTGCAAAGGACTGAGCAATGGCTTTTGGCTCCTGAAGGCCGGTATTAAATTTAGTGTCTCTTGCAGAACTGACGTCTTTATGATACCACACTGCGGTAACTGTGAGTGTGGTTGCAAGTGTGAATTATTTGTGCTGAAGGCCTAGGGAAAGCTGTTATAACTTAAACTGTTTTAGATCTACAAAGAGCAAATAACTAGAACAGATAAGATTTCCCATTGTCACATGCTGTGGCTTGGAACTCAGACACAGGGAACCAGTTGGGAAGAGAAATAGGGAAACTTTCTTTATATCTTTTATCTTTCTGACCAAACGAAAGGTATAAACACCTGGATTCTGAACTGACTGGCATGTTTATGCAAATGCAGGGAGCTAGGGGAACAAACCCAGTGAAGATATTTTACAGTTTGGTATTTTTCTCTCCCCTTCAAATTTAAGGGCAAGACACTTTGCCTGGTATAGTGCCCTTTGGGTTTGGAAAGCACATATTGGGGCTTAATTGAATTGTTCCTTATAATAGTCTGGGACCACACATGTTGGTTAACTCTGCCCCATTAGGCCACAAGCTGGTCCACGATCACCCTTCTTAATTTGCATTTTTGGCTCCTGGTATCAACATCAGGACACTCATTCTGAGGCAGAATGCCAAAAACATAGACCCCAGAAGCCCTAATCTAAGTGTTCTAGTTCTGTGATTGTGTGAGATTGAGTTAGGCAGACAGAGGACTGGTGAACTGTATGTGGATTCTGAAACTGTGAATTGTGCATCTGCTGAGTAATTGGTTTAGAAGCAGTCAAGGGTTTAGCTAGAACAGTGGGGTTTCTGGTGTTGGCAGCAGGCTCTGAGAGTGCCTTCATAATGGTTTCATCCTCTTCACATGTACAGAGCACAGTAAATCAGATATTTGTAAGTCAGGGCTGCCTGTGCCAGAAGCATGTAAAAATAGCATGTATTGAGTACTACTGTGAGTCAGGCACAGTGCTAAATGCTTTGCATACACAATCTTCTTCAAGCCTTGCTTTAGTCCCCTGTGATGTGTATTCTTGTTAACATCCCCAAAAGAAGACAGAAAGGCTAAATAATTTGTCCAGAGTGAAAGACCTGGTAACTGGCAGAGGCAGAATTTGACCCTGTCCAAACTTTCCAAGTGCAATGAACAAAATACTACTTCCAGGTAGAAAGAAGAGAGATGAACATCCAGGTAGAAAGAAAAGAGAAAGCCTCTAGAGATCAGAATGACTCATGCAGCAGGTCACAGAGCAAGATGATTAAAACACTGGAATCAAGGAACAAATCTCCAAAGTCAGTTTCCAAGAAATGTAATTTAAATGTTTCATGCAATAGCATCTTACCTTTGATCATGATATTTTTCAAAGTTGACTACTGGAAACGCAAATTTAAAAAAAAGTTTTAAAGTTATCCATAGAAGATCAATGTAAAGTTGAAACTCACATGTACAACCTGTTAAGGCACAATGTCCTACTTTGTGGTTTTCACACTAGGCTTGGGAGACTGCACTTATTAATCTTATGCATGTGACTGGGTGCACAAAAGCCAGCCCATGCATTTGGCCTTTGGGTAGGAAACCCACAACTCACACAAGGAGGACATATGTCCTAAAATTTCCTTGAAGAGAGGTAGGCAAATTCTTATTTCACAGGCTTTTGGAGCAACTGGGTTAAGTGATCCCTTCTGTCTGTCTCCTTGCTCTTCTGCCACAATGCCAATGGTCCAGGCTCTTCACAGGGGTAAGACAAATTCCTGAGTGCCCAATGGGCACTCTACACTGGAGATGGAATCAGGGCACAATCTCGGATCCAGTGAGCACCCTAGGAAAGTAAATCTCACTCAAAGATGAGAGGGCTGAGTTCCCTCCACCCGTCCTAGTCAGCTGCCTTGAATTGTCTATTGGCTACTTCTGGGATGTTTTTGTATTTCCTGGGCTGGTCTGATTTTCTGTTTGTTTGGTATTTTGTCGGTTTTGTTTTGATATTTATCTAGATGTCACTATGACAACTATTTATTATTACAAATATTGTGCATGTCAGTGAGGTGGGATTTAATGTTTATGGTCTTTCTATCCACTGTATGCTCTGGTTCCCAAATTTAATTGCCCACTCTATATTTAGAATTATGAGGCTAGTTGATTCCAAGCTCAATGTTAATTTAATCCTTTTTCTTCCCCTTTCTTACCTCTCTTTATTCTCAATAATATCGCATTTGTTTTTCATATCTGGCATTCACACCAGGCAGTGTTTGACTCAACCAGATCTTAGATCTTATTCATCTTTAATAAGGGTTCAGCGCCTAGCACAGTGTGTATACATAATAATTCCTCCCTCTCCTCCCTTTCTCTCTCTCTGCAATTTTTAGCAACTGCAACTATAATTCATAAAGACATAGCACTCTTCCTTTTAAGAGTTTCTTTCTGTGTTTTAACTTGCTGATGAACTATAAAAGCCAGCTTACTATCTACCTAACTTCCACTTAAATACCTTAAGCCCCACAAATTCAGGAAATTCCAAAGTTCAGGTTCCTGGGACAGCACTTAGTCTTGCCAAAAGTACATCCTGTGCATTTGCTAATGCACTTACTATAGTCACACCTCTGTGTTGTTTTTCTGATTAGTTTGTCTGACTTTATTAAAGTATACCCCAAGGTAAGCACAGGCAGCCCATCTGATCAACTAAACCCAAGTAATTAGAACTTTAGAATACGCAGTGTTATTTCTTCATTTTCATATTAAATGACTATTTTACTACAAAGTATCTACAATCAAGCTATTTCATTTGGCTGACCTAAAACTAAGAATGTCCTGAAATAGATGTTGATATTAAACACAGAAAAAGATACCGTTATTTACTAAACTCCAATTTCTTTTCTCACACATTTCTCTCTTTAAGGTATCCGTAACTCTCCAAATATTTCTATCGCAGGTCTCCTCACATATCCTTGAACTTACCTTTTTACACACTAAGTATATGTACCTCACTAGATAATAAACACATCAAGGGCAGAAATTGTATTTTATTTTATGTTTTGTATTCCTGGCATTCATCATTGCATAAATAAATAAATGTTAATTATTTAAATAAGAGACAAAGCTTTAAAGTCAATTTAGTTTTAAACTAATCTTATTCCTTGTCCCTGACTGACAAATATGAAATATTTATCCTAGGTCATTTTCATGTTTCTTGAGCACAAAAAGGATGATGACATTTCTTGTAAAGAAGGAAGCAGAACTGCAAGCCACAAAATTGGGATCCAGTTCCACCTAATTTATAAAACTGCAGCAACTACAGCCCACACTGACCTTCTTTCTCAGAATTCCTGTTGTACTTGGAGACAATATCACCTAGTTTAGCACAGAAGTCTTTTTCAATTATTTTTGTGTGTCTGCTACTTTTATCTCCTAAACTAGACTACAAACTAAGAAAGCAGGTACCTCTTAAATAGCTGGTGGATAACCAGGGTGACCAGCTCTTCCTAGTTTTAGCACATTCCATATAATCCCTGAGTTTCAGACAAACCAGGACAGTTGGCCACCCTTGTAGGGAATAGGTTTTTCAATTGAATAAGTGACCAATTTTACAAGTTCTACTAATGATTGACTGTAGATTGTTTCGGTAATGTCTGTTGTCACTTCAAACTTCCTTCTGTTGCCATATGTGTGCATGCGGAAAACATGGATAAACATGCAAGATTGGAACTCTGAGAAAAACTTTTTTTTTATTTTTATTATTTTATTTTATTTTATTTATTTATTTATTTTTTTTTTTTATTATACTTTAGGGTTTTAGGGTACATGTGCACAATGTGCAGGTTTGTTACATATGTATCCATGTGCCATGTTGATTTCCTGCACCCATTAACTCGTCATTTAGCATTAGGTGTATCTCCTAATGCTGTCCCTCCCCCCTCCCCCCACCCCACAACAGTCCCCGGAGTGTGATGTTCCCCTTCCTGTGTCCATGAGTTCTCATTGTTCAATTCCCACCTATGAGTGAGAACATGCGGTGTTTGGTTTTTTGTCCTTGCGATAGTTTACTGAGAATGATGTTTTCCAGTTTCATCCATGTCCCTACAAAGGACACGAACTCATCATTTTTTATGGCTGCATAGTATTCCATGGTGTATATGTGCCACATTTGCTTAATCCAGTCTATCATAGTTGGACATTTGGGTTGGTTCCAACTCTTTGCTATTGTGAATAGTGCCGCAATAAACATACGTGTGCATGTGTCTTTATAGCAGCATGATTTATA